>NC_133654.1:74718938-75021788 GCF_009905375.1 Apium graveolens
AAGAAACTGACCCAACGCCAACTCCTTCGATACATTCTCTAAGGGTGCAAGTAACTCTATAAATTTTAATCTGTACTCAGAAACCGTACCTGTTTGGTTGTGTGTCCCAACCATTGTTCCTGCAGCGTTCCATTTGCCACTGACCTGATTGACGTCGGAGAAGCAATTTCACTTGTTCCCAGCGTTCAATTGGCCTTCTACGTGTTCCCATTGGAACCAAATTAAGGCTTGCCCCTCCAATGCTACCACTGTGGCTTCTATCTTCTCTTCTTCACTTAGGCGGTAGAAGTTGAAATACCGCTCTGCCCGCAATATCCAACATCCGGGTTGGTACCATCAAATAGGGGTAAGTCTAACCGTTTGAACCTCCAATTTGACCCCCCTGCAAAACCTCCATTAAAACCCATTCCTCCACCAGGTCCTCCACCCGACCCGACGCCTCCATGTCCCTCTTCCCCAATAGGCGTCCCACTCGAATTACTGCTTTCCCCCACTGCTAAGCCCCCATTTTTTACAGAACCCTGTAACCCAACCTGATTGATGCTCTTCTCTAAATTCTTTGACAGACCCATGTGCGTCGACTGAAGCCCAGTTATAGTAACTGCATCTATCTTTGAAATTTCACTTGATTCTCCTTTATTGATGTAATTAAAGACTCCTGGTGTTCTCTAGAGTGGCTAATTCGTCCCTCCAAACGAATTGTAGCCTCTTCTAGCTTATTCTCCTGCCTCTTCAGTGTCTCTTCCATACAAGATAGAAACCTATTTGCCAGTGCTTGTTCCATCGCTGCCACTGCAGCTTTTAACGCCGCCGACACTTCTTCAGCCACGGTTGTACGGATCGTGTTGTGTATGGATGTAACCCCTTGTTCCAGCTCATCCAAACGTTGTTTTGTATCCTTTGGCACCATCGATCTACTGCTCTGATACCAGATTTTGCTGTGAATCAAACTCACTTCTACTACTTAAATAGTTGCACAGGTATATAACTTCGATACTAGATAATAATAATAATGTTTAACAGGAAATGAACAAGATATGACTCCTATTATCGACAAGAACAATAGAGCCTCGCCAATCGTTCGAGATGATGGTCTCTCCTACATAAGCACTGTAATAAAACTCCACATAACCCTAATTTTCCTCTTCCCCGAATAAGTAATCACAATTCTGATTCTATCTACTCCCCGCTGGAGTTACCAAACTGCCCCTGTCTTTTTAAATTACCAAACTGCCCTGGTCTTGCTCTGTTTCTCTTTTCTTGTCCTTGGTATTTTCCTTGAATAAGTTAACAGCACAGGTGCCTTATGTGGGTTCCCTGCACTGTGTATGATGCCTTTTTTTGAATATTGTCCTGTTGGCAATGTGTATTTTGCATATTTTAGTCATTCTTTGTCATTAATACTACACGAGGATGGTTGCTTTGATGTGTTCAATTCATAGATGCTGCTAATACTTGGAAATGCCAAAGTTTTTTAAAATATCGCAAACAACCACCAAAATATTTAGCGGAGCAGCATTTTCTGAACGGATCGAACCAACCATTTCTGCTAGATAAATGTATGACGAAGAATGGTGGAGATATTTGGAATACAGATTTCCTATAAAGATTGTAGGACAGGCTTTGGACAACTAGATGGATCATATACATGCAAAGAAAGTAAATGGTTTTGTGATAAGCTTAAGAATATAAATACATAATGAAACATTTATTTGTTAGAGAAATTCATGACAAAAATGTTATATTCTTGATTTATAGAGTTAAATGCACTTTGTACCCTCAAACAAAGTTGAAAAAAACAATTTTGTATCAGAACTTTCAGAAATACAACTTGCACCCCTCAACTTCGACTTGCTAAGTCAGTATGCACCCTTTTGCAGATTATAATTAAAATGATAAGGGGTAAAACTGGAATTTCATTTTAAAATGTAAATAAATTTTAGTTAGAATTTCAAATACAAGTTAAAATATTTATAAAAATGATTTCTTTTATATTAAATATTAATATTGACCAAAATATTTTTATTAAATGCACATGAAATAATAATGACGTCAAAGAATTAAAAATGAAACAATTAGATTTAAATTAAGTATATAATTAAAAAAATATAAAAAGTCATTTTGAATTTACTTTTGGTAAAATTATATAATTTTTGGCATTATTATAACTAAATTTGAAACTCAACTAAATAGTATTATTCGAAAATTTTAAAGTTCTTATTTTATAGCTATAATAATAAAGTTCAGTTTTTAATATAATCTGAAAAATAAGAAATTTAGTTTAGTTAATATTTTACTGAAATTCCCATTTTACCCCTTACTTTTTTAATTATAACAGTCAAAGGGGTGCTTCCTGATTTGGCGGGTTGAAGTAGAGGGGTGCAAACTGAGTTTCCAATACTCTTGATACACATTTGTTTTTGAAACAAAATAAGAGGGTGCAAAGTGCATTTAACCCTGAATTATATGAATGTACAAAACTTTGATGTGCCTTTGCTTGTCATGTAGAGGAAGAATGATTGCTCAAGTTTTTACAGTGCACAGAATGCACTCATAAGAAATTAACACTAATATATCATCAGGAACTGTGGACGATCTTGGATATGGATAAGAAATTAACTGATCCCATCTTAAAGTTGGGCACAACTTTCTGCATGAGCTAATTAAACGAACTATTGAATTTGATATTCTTAGGACACATCTGTTTTAATATTATAACAAGGACTTTCTGCAGGTACGTGGCGTAAGCTCAAATATATTGGTAATGCTAGAGTACCCATCTTAAAGTTGGAGCACAACCTTCAAATATCTCTTGTGATATCTCCATCAATAATTTGAACGGTCAAATGAAGTCCAAGTTGCTGTTCTGGATCAATGATATTGATGGACGCTTTCGTGATATGGTTTTGCTAGTATGTCCCCATGTCAAAGAATAAGTGCTATCTTGGGAAGTATAACTGTATAAGGACCATTTTGACCCTTTTTTATGTACAGGTCAAGGAATGGGCCAAAGCACATGATATCAATGATTCAAAGTCTGGGTCTTTGAATTCATATTCTCTCAGTTTGCTGATTATCTTTCATTTTCAGGTATATCAGTATCTTCTATTTGTGTTTAATAAATTTGCTGCACTGTAAATGGTTTCCAATCAAGTGAGTAGTTATTTTTAAAGTTTAGAAGGATAACAAGTAATGATTAAAAGACATCATAATAATTAAAACGTGCATAAAGGGAAGACAACATAGCATATCAAATTGTTTTTGGCATCATGTAATTAGTATCCTTTTTTAGGATTTTGCCTTGTGCATAAATAGCTTAGAATAATTTGATGCTTGTGTTTGTTTTGGATGATTTTGGTATATAACTGATTTTCCAAATGGTCTTCTGGTCTATAGAAATGTTATTTTAGTATAAGAGCTTGATTGCTTAATTAGTATCTATAATTCGACTCTTGTATTTTTTTTGGATGATTCTAGTATATAACGGATTTTCCACATGTCTTCTGGTCTATACAAAAGTTATTTTAGTATAAGAGCTTGGTTGCTTAATTTTTTTGGCTAATTTAATATTATGTTTATTATAACATGAAAGTCTGAACTTCTACATTGTTTATCTTGATACCATTCTCCAATATTTCGCACAGACATGCGTACCTGCAATTCTACCTCCTCTTAAAGATATATATCCAGGAAATTTGTCGGATGACCTTAAAGGTACCCTTTATGATAAATTTATATATTATTGGACAACATTTAGTTACATTTTTTTTATATTTTTGCTTGTTATATTTGAAATGCAAGTCTAGCTAAACTTTCCTGCCTCACTCTCAATTTGATGAACATATCTCATTGGAGTATTATGTGCCTGCCCCTGCCTAATTCAAATTCTTAAATATGAATATCTCATCTCTCTCTATATATATATGTAGTGGTTGTAGTGCATATCTTTGGTTTCGAGTGGGAAATGCTGGGTTTGCTTGGTTTAGTTTAGTTATATATAACTATAAGGTGTATGTTCTGAATATAAACTGACGGCAACAAGTGAAATGATGGTACATCGGCTTACAGTGTACTGACTACTGACTACTAACTTAGCCTGTTAAAACCTAATTTAATGGGGTCAAGCTAAGAGTCTAATTGGGGGCTAAAAATCTGATTCCAAAATTACACAATATAGATACAGGATATATTGTACCCTCTATGGTAAATCAAGTTGTTTAAATATAATAGGGCTTTCTATTGCTGAAGTCCTCAGAGATCGTATTGCAGGCTAATTCAGTAATCTTTTTTAGACGTAAGGGGTACAAACACTATATATATTTCATATGTGGGTACAAAAAAATTTAGTCATTTTATGTATAGGGTTTAATTTAAAACATGTACTGAAAATCCTAGAGATTTATCGCTGTGATTTAAACTTCATGCATTTCATGATGATTGCATGATGTAAAAATATGTGCAGAGATTAACATCCTGCAATCTGAAAATCATCTGTTTTGGTAGGAAGATTAACATCATGCGATCTGAAAATCATCTGTTTTGGTAGGGAATATCATCGTTTGAAATTTATGTCAGTTAATTAAGGTTCTAATTTATTGCACTACTACACATTTTAACTTGCATAATATTCATTTTTTGAACTTGCATAGCACTTTCAAGTACTATGTAAGCCAGTGCTATGCAAGTGAAATCCAGTTACATAACACTTTTTTTTGTGCTATCCAAGTTCATTACTTAGATAACACTTCTTGAAAGAGCTATGCAAGTACGTTCTACCTAAGCGAAACACTACATCAGCATTTCTTCAAACGCTATCTAAGACTATTAAATTGAAAACTCTACCTACTTACGTAGCTCTTTAAAATCGCTGTGCAAGTAGTCCACCATTTAAATAAAATAAATATTTCTATTGCACTTTTTTCAAAATCCCAGTTTAATTGTTTTTTCAGCCACTATTATTTTTACAAAAACATTTCACAACTACAGTTATAAATAGGCTATAACCAATTCCGATATAAAATTAGACTAGCAACTCGTATTGCTTCGCTATAACCCAAATTAATTCCAGATATCAAAATGTTACAATAAAATAGCATACTTCAAAAAAATTCAAATATCAGCATGTTACAGTAAAACATCAAAATCTACTTCTTTAGCTATTTGTTCTTGAGAAACAATATAGCATCCAACTGTAATCAAATTCTCAGCCAATTTTCCACTCTTAAAATTGATACATATGTGTATCTGTAGATTGTATGAATTGCAGCTGGCTTCATCTTAATCGAAGATATATTCTCTGCACCCATGGTATGTAAATATAAACATGGATTGTTGCAAGGCTGAATCAATAAAAAATGCGTCTGCATCATTTAATATTACCAAGTCAATCAATGCAGGCTTAGTCTTGGTTAAGACAAAATTGACACGTGAAATATTAATAACTAAACGTACCATTTGAATCATCTGCCACATTTTCTTTTGCATCATACATATGCGGTCTGCACCCTGCAAATATGATTAGCTCATTTCAAGATCTTTAGAATGATACATACATTAAATTCTCATAAGAGTTTTAAGAAATTGGAATTATGGATTATTGTGAGGGTTCAATGTTATCCCCATTGCAACATCAACTAAATTTTTATCAAGAATAGTATTAATTCAGTAATAAACTTCAAAGTTTTTAGAAACTTACACCTTCTAGTTGCCTACTTTCCACAATATAGTATAGCCTTTGTTTGTTCTGACTGAAATATAAAAGATAGAAAATCAGGCATTTCCCTCAATTCTAAGTTCGTATAAAAACTAAGTTAAATCTAACCAAGAAGAAAAGTTTATTACACTGGATGGAAATCTAGGTTCCTTGCAGAATAATGACAAGACCATTTGGCAATAAAGGTCTAGCTCTCTTCTGCACGGTTTAAAGTCAATAGTGTGATAAACCATTTCTGGATTAGCACTATTAGGCTTCACCGTAGATGCCAGCACTACTATAAAGATAAATGAAATGATGTAATGGAATAATAAAAGGGAGAAAATGCTATCAAGGCGAAATACGAAAATGTAAAACTTAGGTATGACACCGTAGTAAACTTAAATAAACATGAAAATGTACACGCCTCTGTCAAAGTGACAAATATATCTCAATCGGTATATATAGACTATAGTATGTATTACTATGATTTTCAGAAGTATAAAAACATACCTTTACCAATATTGGTTGTCCATGCTTTAAACTACTACTACTACTACTACGTACTTACATCGAGTTTAGAGCTTTCGAGAGTATCTTGTTCTCTGAATTCTACTATAAGGCTACCAAAATCGCACTAGCTTTCAACTTCCCAGTATTTAAGCTACCAAATATAAACTAGACTATACTTTGGAATTCTAAAAATGATCTTTGAGATTTCTTAGTGGGGTTCCCAAACTGGCAATAATTATGGTAAACACATATTATACTTATATAAATGGTCATTAAAACTTGCTATTTTTGTGACAGGACTGGAAAATCAGAGAAGATCTTCACTTAAATTATAGGTAAATTTTAGAGTGTGTTTTTTTTTATCAGAAGGTCCTCCCCTCTTCAAGTATTCCTCAACCACACCTTTGCCACCCTCTTGGGGCGTCAAATTTCCAAAATCTTAAAATACAAGACTTTTGATCATTTCTTTGCAGAAATTTTACCCTCTCTTGTGCTTTTTTTAAACTCTAAAGAACATAGAGAAACGACCTACACGAATAACATCTATAGATTCTCAATCAAACTCAACATTAACCAAATAAATTTACTGAAATTTTGAAACTTATATTCTGATTTTTCCAAAGAAGATAAGAAAAACTAGGGTGACTAACAACATTGATCAAGGCCGGACCAAATTTAGATTATCTTTCAATTGCAAACTCTTACAAAGTAAATAAGTCATTATGGTAAATATAAATTATACTTATGTGTGAAACCTCTAATTTTCAATCATATCTTTTCACATCTAGAAAAATTGATGTGAATAACATGGCTAATTCCAAGTATCATGGAATCCAGGAAGACACAGTGACTACAATCAAAAAAATGTTCAGGATTAGCTCTCTTTCTGGGATAAGATCAATTCTATAAATATAAGGATGTGCATATTATCGCAACTGAGATAATATAGTTATGTCAGGTATATAAGTTGGGTTGCTCATATCAGCATCAAGCACCTTCATTTGGTCTAATTATGAACAACTAAATTAAACACAAAAGATAAACCTCTAACTAAGCATGCCAGATGCAGTACTAAAACAGGGAAAACAAGTGAAGAATAACCCCTAATTAAAACCTCTAAAATTAAAAATCCATCAAGTTAAAAAAACCTAATCGAAAACCCTAAATTAGGAAACCCATAATTTGAATACTCACGAATTGATATGAGTGTGATATGAAGGCAGGATACTCACAAATCGTATAAGATTAACATGATGGTCAGGATTGGCTCTATGAAATTCGTTTGATTAATTTGTTCGAATTTAAGGCAGAGTGATTGATAAAGACCCAGACACCATACCTCAGAGAAGATCCGGAAAAACTTTTCCGATGGAGGTTCAAAGTGCTTGCTCAATTTTCCCAGACTGGTTCTATGAATTGCCTCGATCAGTGCGGGGACGGACAGACGCATTGTGTTGAAGAAATAAAGTACTCCTTTTTGATAACTTACAATACGTTTACTTCACTAGCGCTTCTAAAACCGTTAACTAGGTATTTAAAAATAAATTAAAAATAAAATTAATTACTTAGCATACACTATCATATATAACACTTGCCCAAACGCCATACAACTTAAAACTTACATAGCACTTGCCAAATAAACGCTATGTTAGTATTAATTTTTAATTTATGTATATTTTTAATTTTACTTGGTATGACCTTGCATAGCATTTTTTTGAAAAACGTTATGTAAGTTGCTTTCTTGCATAGCACATAAAAAAAAGAGCTATTTAAGTAGTGTCTCCTAAGTTCAAATTTGTAGTAGTGTTGGTTTAATTTATATATTATCTTTTTTGGTATGAAGTAAGATAGAATCCTGGTTGCATGAAAACGTGAAAGCACTTTTAGAATTTTGCAGTTCCAAGTTCGAAAATAGATTTCACTGAATAAGATAATGATGGTTTCTATACAGGTTTGAGAACTGTTTGCTGAGAAACATGTTGAAGAAATATGTGCTGCAAACATAAACAAGTTTCGATTGGATAAGTCTAGGCAGATAAACGAAAGTTCTTTATCTACTCTGCTCATTTCTTTTTTCGCGAAGGTACTTATCTTTTTGATCTCCAAACATATTTTGGCATATAATTTAGACAACTATGAATTTATGACCTGCCAAAAATGACAAACACAATTCAATTTATGGTTTACATGTATATAACAGTACTTAAGATAATAGCTTAAATATAGATTCACTTTATTACCACATATATATATATATATATTAGTTAATAGTATGAACCTTTTAGTGGATATCATAGCAAGTTCCAGAACTTTCAACTATACCGTTGCAGATTTATATATTGGACATGTTTTTGCCATTATTTTTAATCAGTAAAAGAAGTCTTGGCCAGATTAAAATTCTCGTAAAAGCACCCATTATTTATATTGCTCGTGCATTTCTTCAGAAAGGTTATACTTTGTTAGTTTGTCACTTATAGTTCGGTCTCTGCAGCTCCTGAATTTTGATTGTCACAAATATTTAAAAAGTTTATACTTTGTAAGTGTGTCACTTATAGTTATAGTTCGGTCTCTGCAGCTCCTGAATTTTGAATTTCACAAATATTTGGTTCATTCTCTTTACTCATTGTACTGTTCTACCAATAATAAATTGTGCATAACTCGGACTCCCTCGATTTTTTTGTTTTGATTTGGTTTTGGTATTTAGCATGAAAGATGTTTAAATCTTGTAGTTTACATGCCTACTTCATAGATTAATCGTGGCTTGTAAGGTTGTACTACGTTGTGTTTGTTTATGATATATACGAGTCATCTATGTTATCTATATTGATTAATTATTTTTTCATGATAAATATCGCTTCACTTGCAGTGCAAACTATCTTATCTATCATATGATTTGGAACTTGGGTGTGGTTTGGAACTACAACCTAAAAAAAAAAATTAGATAGAGAGAACCTCAGGAAATTGCACTGATGTTGCTTTTTAGTTAGAAATTGCACCATATCACCAGCCACTAATTTTCCCTGATGATAATCTTGGAAATTTGCATATTAGCATTCTGGTATCTGTGACTTATGAGCATGATACTTTCTTTTTGTTGTCTTTTGCAGTTTTCTGACATTAATACGAGGGCTTCAATCCAAGGCATTAGCCCTTACTCTGGACAGTGGGAAGATATAGGGAGCAACATGACATGGCTACCCAGAACGTATGCACTTTATGTATGTTACATCCCCCCATGCATCCCCTTCTGGTATTCCTTTACTTCCAGATTTTGTTACAGACGTTTTCTCCCACACACACTGATGGCATGTCTTTCTTAAATGAATCAATTATTTACCTGCTGAATACATTCTATCCCAACCTCCATATTTAACTTATTTATAATGTATTCTTAGGTTGAGGATCCTTTTGAGCAGCCTGTTAATACTGCAAGGAGTGTATTGACAAACATCTAATAAGAATAGCAGATGCTTTTCGGACAACCTACTTTAAACTTACCTCACATAATCATAATCGGAGCACTCTCCTTGCTGCGCTAATCAAGCGAGATCGATTATCATATGAGACAAGATCAGCAACAGCCAGAAATTCAAATAATCCTGGAAACTATCAGCCACAGATAGACAGGGCTTTATCATCACCTTTACAGGCACATCATTCTCGCAGCACAGTAGTTAACCTCAATCCGAACATGCACAGACCCGTTCCATCAAATCAAAACACAGTGGTTAACCTCAATCGGAACATGCACAGACCAGTTCCATCAAATCAAAACACAGTGGTTAACCTCAATCCGAACATTTACAGACCGGTTCCATCAAATCAAAACACAGTGGTTAACCTCAATCCGAACATGCACAGACCAGTTCAATCAAATCAAAACACAGCGGCTGACATCCGCCCCCACCACGTAAACTTTAACAGAGCAGTTCAAGCAAATTACAATCGAATTCAACAGACTTGGAGGTCAAAACCCAACAGTTAAAGGCATCCTTAATTGTAAATTAGGAAGTTGTTTTTGTGCTCATTTTTGCGTCAAGTTTTCGCCTAGATTTTGCTGTACATTGATTTTTTTTTCTTTAGTCTATGAGAAAGATTGCTTGTTCAGTGTCCGTGGACACAGAGCTGTACAATTGTGCTACAGTTTCCTTTTAAAAACTGTGTGAGTGGTGTGGGTGGGGGTGTACTAGATAGTCCTGAAAGGAAACCATTGTTTTGGCTGCTGCATTGAAGATTTCACGGATCAACTCTGATTTTTTGAATAATAGCTTATTTCTAGTTTTTCTGACATTTAAATAATGACTTGTTGGCAGATTTTTTAGCGTTCTTGGGTACAACCAGTGTTCTAAAAATCGGCCGATTAACCGATTAATCGGAGTTTGGACGGGTCCTGTCTCGATTAATCGTTAATCGGGTCAAAGTACGGTTTTTGAAAAATTGGTCAAAAGTCGGGCAGTTCGGAAAAAATCGGCCGAATCGGGTCAAAAATCGGCCGAATCGGTCAAAGTTTGAAATTAATAAAAAAAATATTTTTTTTTAAAAAATAAAGTTTTGTTAAAATAATCATTAACATTTAACATTTAATAATTAATAATGATAATAATATATTAATATCTTGACTCTATACAAATCCCTAAATCCTCTATACAAATCCTTAATGAATTATTCTCAAATCTCAATACTCAACTTGCTTACTCAATAGATTCACAATTTTGGTATTCTAAATTTATTCAATAGTTATCACTTAAATATCAAGTAGGTAGTAATTTAAAATCTTAAGATTTGAATTTGTACATAATAATTTCTAATTATCAAGTAATAGTAGTTAGTAGTAGATAATTAGTATAAATTACTTAAATATCATTTATGGACTCGTGATAGTAGTTTTTTTTTTTATAAATCTTACTATTAAAACATTAATACTGAATTAATGACATGTGGTTTTAGTTTTATAAATCTTATGGAAGGGTAATGACATTTAAATAGAATTATTTTTTATTATTTACTAAATAAATTTATTCCGATTATAACTCCGATTAATCAATCCGATTAATCACCGATTATCCGATTAATCACTGAAAAATCCCTCTACCGAACAATTCCGATTCCCGTTTTTTAGAACACTGGGTACGACACATTGTTAATAGCCCTGTCATGTTTTACGTGTTCTCAATAAAGGGGCTCCCTCTTGTTTTCTTGACGAAGTTCAGTTTTACCAGATTTCTTAACGCAACTGATATTTATACCATAAAAAGGGAGCCACGATAAAGGAGTTGCACGTTTTTTTAATGAAGCTACGTAGGTTATAATCTGTGGGGATGTAGGAGGGGCCTAAATCCATACGAGGTTGTTAGAGCACCAGCGGCGCGGTCTTAGTTGCCGTTGTACAAAAATAAAAATAAAAATAAACATTATTTATATTATTTAAATGTAAAAGTAATGTAAAAGCATATGAAATATGCACCTTTGGTATATATATTCATCATAAGAGGTTTAAGGGGCCTATAATATGAATACAATATTAATATTATTTTGGAAAGAGTGAAAAGGAAGTAATTGACCAATTTTTGTGGTGGCTGACTTGTGGGGTCTGGAAGTTGAGAAAAGCGGTTCTGCCGCTGCGGATGCTCTTACCGTATCGTCCAATGAAGACGAGGACATTGGCTTTGATGCTGGAGCCGAGCCGAGCCTTGGATGAAGTCTATGCATAGTACTGCCACCTAGTATGCTTTAAGTCCCATTTCAAGAGCTCGATCATCTTAAAGCTTTCCCGGTAATTTTGTACATCTAAGTTGTTAGAAAACTAACTATTGAATTGCAGCTTCCATCTTCATCATAGTTTAGTTACAAGTTAGTGATACAATACAGAAACTAGCTGTG
This sequence comes from Apium graveolens, assembly GCF_009905375.1. Classification (NCBI taxonomy): domain Eukaryota; kingdom Viridiplantae; phylum Streptophyta; class Magnoliopsida; order Apiales; family Apiaceae; genus Apium; species Apium graveolens. Next base: position 74,731,024 of record NC_133654.1, read on the forward strand.
TATATCTGAACAACCAACAAGTAATTGTTTTTACTTTTTACTGAACTTGTAAAATGCCAATTTCTGCATCAAATGCAATACAGTATATCTTCTGCCCGTTATTTGTTTCCTTTCCATTTTCATGATTTTCTTAGGCCTTATCCCAGTTCATAACCCAAGTAAATGATTAGTATCAGTACAAGTATTGTCTATGCAATAGTTTTCGAGACTGTGGTACAACACAAATCATAGCTGTTTATCTTCACAATCTCCTTGTTCGTCTCCTGTCATATTCCGAATCTGAAGTATAAAACTAGGCTAGATTAACTTCAAGGCGCAACTTACATGTCATTAGGCAATCCACTTGAAGAAAAATAAACAAAATGCAGCAGATATAACATCAATTTGAAAGCTAAGTGAAAAGATTGGGAAAGACTTGTTCTCAACAAGAATAATATTTAACTTCTTTATGATAATGATACAGAACTGTATGATCTACAGATACAGCGTAACTGATTACTGTTATTCCTAGTGGACTAACAATGAGATTTACAAAAGGGGGGTTGAATGTAAATCTCAAAACTTTTTCAAGTTTTGAGCAGTTTTAAAGGCTTTGTGTTCAAGATAAACAAGTGTGTGAATTGCTTTAAGCTAATACAGACAGATATATATTCAAGCACTAATGTAAAGAACATAACAGACCTTAAAAACTTTTCTGGTGGATTGTTGTTCCACCAGAGATGGTATTTCAGAAAATCTGTGATTCAAGATGTTGATCACAGCTGCATCCTAGTACAAACTAGATAATTTTTCTCTCAAGATTTTTCTAAACAGCACTGGAAAAATTCTTATCTAATTACTAGCTGCTACTTGGTTTATATATCACCAAGTGTACAAGTGAAGACAAAGATAAAAATACAATAATAAAATAAGTTCTCCACTTGTTTCTTCTCCATATCACTCAAGTACTTTGTTGACTATTGCCTCTTTGTACTAGAGTAGAACGGCTGCTTTTTCTGATGTTCCTGAAATTAGGCTTCCATATTTCAGTTATCTCTGTCAACCCATGTGCCTCTGTCTGCTTTTACAACTACCACTTATCAACTGTTATTTAACAGAACATCCGTTGAAGCCTTCATCCGTTGATGGCTTTATCCGTTGATGTGTTAGCAGTTGAAACTCTATCCGTTGAAACTTTGGAGACATCCGTTGAAGCTTTATTTCTCATCCGTTGAAGGTCTTTAAGATATCCGTTGATACCACTTCATTTATACAAAATTACAAGGCATGAAATATTTACAATTGGCCTTCCTATTTGCATATCTTCTAGTAGTCAACATGACTTATATTTTCTCTCAACTTCTAAGAATTATATCTTAAATACAGAGACTGAAATGTGCTACAACACTAGACTTATTTCTAAGTAAAGCTGCACCATCAACGGATAGCCAAAGTGGTCTTATCCGTTGAGGCTACAAACACTAAACTTCTACTTAAGTGTTTTGTTAAACATATCATTAAACTAATGCACATATATTCCTAACAATCTCCCCCTATTTATGTCTATAAGAATTGTAGACATAAATTCAGGGTTAACTTGATGATAACAAAACACTTAACAAATATATGAATTGAAACTAAGTAGAAATTTAAAAGTGCTGCAAAAGTGTATGTACTAGGAGGTAATTGAAGATTTACAGAATTTCCAAGGGTGCTCCTCTAGTCTGAGCAAATCATCTTTTTCTTCTTTGTTCCCTTGTTTTCTTTCCTAGCCCTTTGTCATTTTCCTCAATTTGGAGTTGGAGTTGTCTGTAGAATTCAGCTTCATCTTCATCACTGATATCCAACTTAGATTGCATTTCCTTGAGAGTTTCATTGCTGGCAATCTTGAGTTGGTCTTCAAGTCTGAAAAATCTTCTGACTCCTTTATCATCTCTAAATTCCATCAACCAATGAGGTGATTTGTGGATTGTAATTCCCCTTTCTTGAATGAGTAAAGTTCTGGGCAAAGCATTGGGCTCCCTCCAAGTTTTCCTTATGTTGGCAATCTTGTTGAGAATTTCAGTCTTGGCGGTCCTGGTAAAGCCAGAACCCTTTTGTATGGCTGAAAAGACTCTGATCAAGGTAGAGTAGCCTTCATTCAGAATCCTGTGGAGAGGCCATGTTCTTTCCCCAGCTCCTTTGTATCTGAACACCAATCTCTCTGGTAGCTGTCTGTAGGCAGCTATTCCCCTTACATCCTCTAGCTCATCCAGATAAAGTTCAATGTCTGAAATTTCTTTTATGTCACAGATGTGAACATAATCATCTTTAGAAATGGGTGGCTTAGGCTTAGGTTTTTGTTTTTGAGTGAATTTCTTAGAGGTTAGGGGAGGTGTAGATTTGGATTTTCTTTTCTGTTTCTTTGGTAGTGGAAGAGTGGTTAAAAAGATAGGCAATTTGATGGTGTCCCAATCAATAGGTTCCTCTCTTGGGATGATTAGTTTACCATGGATGTTTATAGTGGGATCAACAACACAAGGTTCAGGTATGGAGGGTAGTGGTTTAGATATTGATTTAGTTTCTTCAGTGTTATCTTCACTCCTTCTATGTGCCTTGGCCTTTCTTCTGTTTCCCTTCTGCCATTCCTCTCTTTCCTCCATACTCTCACCAAATATACTCCCAAAAACCTCATCTAGGTTTGCAATCTTGTTTTCACCCCTGACTTCAATTCCTTTCTCTCCTTCAACTTGACTTGACTTTAGCTGTTGTTCAAGCTTTGCTTGTGCTCTTTTGTCAGCCTTGAGTTTTTCAGCTTCTTTCTTCAACCTTTTGGTTTCTTCCCTCTCGGCCTTTGGGAATTTGGGATGTCCTTGCATCACACAGATCCTCTTTCTCTCTCTAAAGATAATGGCCATTTTCATTCTTTCAACTATGTCCTTGGTCTCCTTGTACTTTATGATGTTAGCACCCAAAACTTTGTCTTCATCAGGCTTTGGAAGAGGAAAGTCCACTTCTTTCATCTGAGCAAAGTCTAGGGGGTTCTTTGTGGAGTCCTTGCTGGATCTAGTGTTGGGCTTGAGAACTATAGGTTTTAGATTCTTGAAAGAAGTCTCTCCAACCTTATTCCTCCTTTCTGGCTTGTGCTCCATAATGATTGATTCAACCTTTATGCCATGTTTCACAGATATTGCTTTATCTTGTGTTGAGCCAAACACTTGTTGCACCCTTTCATCAATTCTCCTCCTTTGCTCTTTCACTTGAATTTCAGCTGCTGCTAGCTGGATTAGGTCAATTCCATCAGGCTTTCCTTTGATTTGCATAATTGGAGAAGTAGTGATGGCAGGAACTAGCACTTTAGATATCTGGATTTTTGTAGATGGCTCTCCTTCCCCTTCCCTTTTTCTCTCCCCCTTTTTGTTATCATCAAGGAGAGGGGTCAAGCCTTGTGCCTTTGCCAGCTGCATAAGTAGACTTGTTTGAGATTGTTGGTTGTGAAGAATGCTGGCCACAGAATTTTCAATAACTTGGACTCTGTCTTCTAACTTAGCCAGCCTCTTTTCAGTATTTGAATCCTTTTTTAATCTCAACAATAAGTCCTTCATTGTACCATAGGGCATGACTGAATCCAATTTTTCAGAATTGTAGGATTTCAAGTCAGCAATATCCTTCTTGAGTTCATCCACACTCAGATTCTGTCTTACTTGCTGCAACTTCATGAGATGCAGTGAGTCCAGGTGAGCTGTAAGGATTGCCTTGGTACCAGCATGTGAAGTTTTCTGAATGGCCTGTTGGATAGTACTGATTTGTTTGACTAAGGAGACATTGAATTGCCCTGATGTAGACTCCTTTGTCAAGGCCCATTCAGGTAAATTTGGAATAAAACTAGGGCCTTCATCTCCCCCTAAGTTCATGCTTCCATCAAAAGAAACAGAGTCATCATCATCAGAATTTACTCCAAATTCCTCAGATGACTCATCAGCTGTAGAAGGCATCTTGTTAATAGCAGCTTTATCCCTTTGAAGAGATTCTGTTGTATGTACTAGATGTAGTGTCTTTTCTGCCTCCTCATTGCCCTAAGCAGCCAACAACTGATAGGCTGACACAGGATGAGTAAAAGTGTCAGCATCCAAGGAAATGTTATAAATTACAGCTTTGTAATATTGCTGAAATTGTCTTTCCTTTTCAGCATCATCCACAATCATTGACTCACTAGCAATGGCTGGATCCACCCTTAAATCTGTTGTACCTGCCTTTCTCTCTTTTTCTCTATATTCTTGCATCAGGGGCTCCCCCTGGCTCACACTCCTCACTTCCTCACCTTCACCTACTAAGGTGGTACTCCTCTCACTTACTTTTGCCATGCTGGAAGAAATAGCATGCATATTTGAGCTCTCAATCTCTCCTTTTGCCTGGGTGCAACCCAGCCTCTCACTCAAATTGTCACTCCCTTCCCTCAGTCCTAAAAGTGATTGTACAGTAATCATGTCTTCTATACTTGGAATTGTTTCAGTTGTGTGTGTAGAGACTATCAACGGATATGAAATAGCCGTTGAAGGTGACACTGATGGTATCAACGGATAACTGCTGTTAAGCTTATCCGTTGAAGAACAACCACTTGTCAACGGATGAGTGATATCCATTGAAGAAGGAAAAGAAGTAGAAATTGAAAGTGATATAACTGTTGAATCTGTGTGGATTGATTTGAGTTTTGGTGACACAGATCCTTCAATTACATCTGAAAGAATTTGCGGGTGATCCAACAAATCATCTAAAAGATGATGATCACCTGTATTTGAGTGGGGCTCCTCTCTGAGTTGTAAAGAGGGAGAATCAGGAATTGATGGGAATAACATATCCACATCCAGAGATGGTGATGAAGTGTGTGGTGATTGATGTGTGTTAATTGTGAGAGAATGGGGCTGTGACTCCACATTTGTTGGAGCCACATCAAACTGAGTTTGAGAAGGCATAGATACAGATGGATGTATCTGTGCAGTGTGTGCACCCTGTGTAGAAGATTGGGTTCTAGCCCTCTTTCTTCTAATAAAAGCTTTTGTTGGTGAGTGTTTGGCTTCTGTGTCCCTCCCTCGTTTGTTCTGTGTTCCTGGTTGGGAACTATTTTCAATAGTTACATCCTTTTGGGAGAATGCAGCTAGGGATGTGCTAGTAACCTTTTCAACCACCACAGCTTTTTGAGAAACTGTGGCTTGGCTAGCTTGGGAAACACTTATCTCTCCTTCCTTATCCTGGGGGTTTCTTTGATGTTCACCCCTCCCCTCACCACTCATACCCTGTTCACTCCCCTCAGGGTTAAGGGTAGGTGTTACAACTATTGTCTTTTGAGAAACAACAGAGGTGGTTTTCTTTGTCTTTGATTTTGAAAGTTTAGTTTTGGTGACCTTGGTAGGAATCTGTTGGGGCACTGTCACAGATTCCATGGGCACACTAGAAGATAAAGAAATAGAGGGGTTGGAAGAAGTAGGAGTTGTAGAAACAATTACCTCACTTACCTGAGGTGCATCCATGATTGGTAAATATACCAATGGTACACTGCTGTTGAGATCCATTCTCAATAAATCTGCAAGAACTCTTTTCTCTTGTGCCCAGCACTTGAGTTTATTATTCTCATTGGTTATGACCAAACCTTCAGCAACATGGTTAGCCAATAACATAAAGAATCTAGCATAATAGATGTTATTAGGTCTATTAGCTTTGTTACCTAATCTAGTACCCAATTCTAGCATAACATAATTGCTAAAGTTAAAATACCTATCAGAAACAAGCATATAGAGCATATTAACAAGAGATGAAGTTATGGCATCAAAATTACTAATTTTCCCAGAGAAAACCTTGATAAAGGCATCCCCAAGAAAACTCCATTCTTTCCTAAGGCATTTTCTTTTAATACTCCCTAAACTAGCAGAGTTAAGAGAATAACCTATGGAATCTAACATGCTGGATACATCATTATCAGTGTGTGGTGTCATGACATTGTTCTCAGGCAATTTAAAACATGCTAGTAAATCATCACAGTTAATACAGTGATTTTTACCTTTGAGAGTGAAAGAGATGGTCATATCTATGGAGTTGAACTCAGCAGTTGTCCAAATCTCCTCAACTACTTCACAGTAAATCGTTGGGGCTTCCAGCATTGCATAGCTAAGTTTACAGTTTTTGATGAAGTCCATCATTTTGTGATAATCTGAGTGGGCTTCATTCTTTGCTACCAAAGCTATGAAATTGTTCTTCTCATAGATGAACCCAGATTGAGACATAATTTTTACTACTGGTGCCATTGTTGTAAGTAGAAATTGCAGAGAATAACTTGAAGGTTTTGCAGAGAGTAAATGGTAAAAGCTTTGAAGTTTCAAGAAAGCGTAAAGTAAAAATGAAAAATCAGAAGGGCTTATATACTTTCTCAAATTAAAAAGCATAAATAAAAGATTAAACAATAAATATATGTAAGTGAGTTTCAGCCGTTTAAGAATAAACTGTAAGTATTCTAAAAACTACCTTTAAAACAAATACATACAGTTGTATGTATGAGTATCAACGGTTAAGAAAATAGAATCAACGGCTGTAAGACACCTGAATCGACTGATGTGACATTTCAACGGATAAAGTAAATTGTCATCCGTTGAAAAGTACTACAGTTTTATCCGTTGACGGATAAAAATTCCAGAAATGTATATGTCTTTCAACGGATAATGAACATCCGTTGATGGAACAATTTTGACTTTCAACGGATAGGAAATATCCGTTGATGGAATAATCTGTGTTAAGAAGTCAAATTTATTCTAGCAACTAATACATTTCAGGCTTCAATTCAAATTGCAATAAGGACATAAATTTTATGAGTAATTAAGCATACCTAGCTCACTTACCAATCTTGTGAATGTTGATTCATCAAGTGGCTTGGTAAATATGTCTGCAATTTGTTGTTCACTTGGAACAAAATGTAGTTCCACTGTACCATTCATGACATGCTCCCTGATGAAGTGGTACTTGATATCAATGTGCTTGGTCCTTGAGTGCTGCACAGGAATCTCTGTTATGGCTATGGCACTTGTGTTGTCACAAAAGATAGGAATTTTGTCAACATGAAGTCCATAATCAAGGAGTTGATTCCTCATCCATAACACTTGAGAGAACAGCCTTATTGACAAATTCTTGAACTCAGTTCCATTGTCACTCCTGATATTCCTAACCTTCAAGTCAGGATGATTATTGACTTGCCTGATGTGATTGATAATGATTTCACCTGCTTCATCCTTTGATCCAAGAAAATAGACCCATGAAAACTTTGAGAAATCATCTACAATCACTAAGCAATATCTTTTTCTTGCAATTGACAATACATTGACTGGTCCAAACAAATCCATATGCAGCAGCTGTAATGGTTCATCAATTGTTATTTCAAGCTTCTTTTTGAATGATGCTTTCCTTTGTTTGCCTTTCTGACAAGCATCACACAAACCATCCCTTGAGAATTCAACTAGAGGAATTCCTCTAACTAAGTCCTTTTTGACTAGATCATTCATTGTCTTGAAATTCAAATGGGATAGCTTCTTGTGCCATAGCCAACTCTCAACTGAACTTGCTTTGCTGAAGAGACAAGTAATAGATTCTGCATCTGTAGAGTTGAAGTCAGCTATGTACACATTCCCTTTTCTAACTCCAGTTAGAACCACTTTGTTGTCTTTCTTGCTGGTGACAACACAGGCTTCTGAATTGAAGGAAATTGTATTCCCTCTATCACATAGTTGACTGATACTCAGTAAGTTGTGCTTGAGACCATCAACTAATGCAACTTCATCAATGATGACATTCCTTGTTGAAATCAAGCCATATCCCATAGTAAACCCTTTGCTGTCATCTCCAAAGGTTATGCTAGGGCCAGCTCTCTCCTTAAACTCAGTGAGCAGGGAGAAATCTCCTGTCATGTGTCTTGAACAACCACTGTCCAAGTACCATAGATTTCTTCTTTTTCCCTGCACACCATAAGATCAATCAAGTTGATTTTGGTACCCAAGTTTCCTTGGGTCCATTCTTGTTAGCCTTTCTCCTAGACTTCATTCCTCCTGCATCTTTAGACTTAGGTAACTTTGAGTCAACCTTGATCTTAGATGTAGTTGGTTGAGGTGTAGGGTTAGTCACAGAATCATTTAGCACATTTGGAATTTGATAAGGCATGGATTGTGCAAGCATGTTATTCCATATTGGCATATTGTATGGCATTTGAGGCATACTAAATGCAGCAAGATAAGGATTGTTAAAATATGGCATGTTTGCAAAATGTGCATAAGGATTCTGTTGAGACATAAAAGGCATAGCATGCAGAGGTGATGCAGACATATTAGGCATGGAAGAGGGCACATGTATGGGAGTTTTCTTAATAGATTTGCAATTAGCAGATAGATGATTAACACTACTATAATGCACACAGCTTTTTCTAGGAGCATACTTATCAGGTGTGTAATTGTTATGTTTGTTAACCCCTACCTTCCCATTTCTATTAGATTTCCTTTTAGTTTCCTTTTATCCTCAACCACTTTGAGCCTATTCTTTAACTGTTCTAAGGTCATGTGTCCTATATTCACCTTACTGAAATCTTTGGATGTGCTTGCTTCTTCTTTGACAAAGTTCTTGGAAGTTGAACCAAACTTTTTGTTGAGTTTCTTTAGATTTTCACTTTTAGAAACATCTGCCTGTTTTAATTGAGGAACCTTCAACGGATGCTCCTTTTCTTCCTTCAACGGATAACTTTCATCATCCGTTGATTCCACATCCGTTGACAGCCCATCAATTAATTCCAGTTTCTTTTTGTTTTTATCCCAGGCAGTCTCACAGAATGATTCAATTCCTTGGACCTTGGAAATTTGAGCACTAACATCCCTAGATGTCTTCCAGGCTTTAATCACCTCTTGCTCTCTCTCTAATTGATTGGAAAGTATTTCTACTTTCTTAACAGATTCAGCTAGTTCATTTTCAACAGATATACAATGTAGCTTAGTTTTCTCTAGGTCAATCAACTTATCTTCTAACACAGCATTTCTATTACTTAAAAACAGATTGTTCTCTTTAATCCTACTATTTTCTTTAGCAAGAGATTTAAGAGACACACGCAAATGATACAATTCAGTAGACATGTCATTAAAAGCATCATTGCACTCTTCTTTAGTAAGCTGTGTTAAATCAGTAGTGATTACCTGGTTGCTTGATGAATTAACTTCATTTTCCTCAGAATCAGCCATGAGAGCCAAGTTGACATATTCCACACTTTCATCCTCTTCTTCTCCATCAGCTGCCCAGTCTTTTTCTTGAGTAATGAAAGCCCTCTCCTTTTGCTTGAGCAGATCAAAATATTTCTTTTTATAATCTACTTGGTCAAATTTCTTCTTTTCAGAAGTTGGCTTTCTGCACTCATTTGCAAAGTGTCCACTTATACCACAATTGAAACACTTGAACTTGGATTTGTCCACCATGTTCTTATGAGGTTTAGTGGCTCTAGTGTTTTTCCTAAATTTCATCTTTGCAAATCTCCTGGACAGAAATGCAAGATGCTCATCAATACCATCAGAGTCATCTTGGTTGGAGTTGTCTTCATTCTCAGCAACTTGCTCCTTACCCTTGCTTGATTCTGATTTGCTTGTGCCATCTTTGGAGTTTGATGTAGATCTCACAGTTTCTTGTCTGCATTCTTTCTCATTTTCAGCTACCAAGGCAACTGAACCTCCTTTCTTTCTTCCCTTCTCCAATACCTCATCCTGTTCCAGCTCTAGTTCATAAGTCTTCAAGATTCCATATAATCTTTCAAGAGTGAAGTCCTTATAATCTTGAGAGTTTCTCAAGGAGACAGTCATGGGTTTCCATTCCTTTGGCAAGGATCTTAAAAATTTAAGATTTGAATCCTTCACCTGGTACACTCTACCATACAGCTTCAGTCCATTCAACAGCTTTTGGAATCTATTGAATGTGTCATTTAAAGATTCATTTTCTTCAAAATGAAAATACTCATACTGTTGAATGAGAAGCTGCATTTTGTTTTCTTTTACTTGTTATGTACCTTCACACAGTAGTTGAACTGTGTCCCAAACCTCTTTGGCAGTTGTGCAATTTATCACATTATCAAACATATCTTTGTCAAGACCATTAAACAAAATGTTTATAGCCTTCTTATCCTTGTGGACTTCTTCTGTGTCTTCCATTGTCCATTCTGCTCTAGGTTTTGGAATGGATTGACCAACAGCAATTGTGGCCGTAGCAACTGTGGCTACTTTGTGGGGAATGTGAGGACCATTCTCAATGCAGTTTACATAACCTTCATCTTGGGAGAGTAGATGAAGGTGCATTTTCACCTTCCAATGGTGATAAATGTCTTTGTCAAGAACTGGGATTTTTACTCCAATATCCTTCTTACTCATCTTTGTTAGTTTCCAAGATCTTTAAACTCTTTGTGTGTCAAGAGCTTGCTCTGATACCAATTGTTATTCCTGGTGGACTAACAATGAGATTTACAGAAGGGGGGTTGAATGTAAATCTCAAAACTTTTTCAAGTTTTGAGAAGTTTTAAAGGCTTTGTGTTCAAGATAAACAAGTGTGTGAATTGCTTTAAGCTAATACAGACAGATATATATTCAAGCACTAATGTAAAGAACACAACAGACCTTAAAAACTTTTCTGGTGGATTGTTGTTCCACCAGAGATGGTATTTCAGAAAATCTGTGATTCAAGATGTTGATCACAGCTGCATCCTAGTACAAACTAGATAATTTTTCTCTCAAGATTTTTCTAAACAACACTGGAAAAATTCTTATCTAATTACTAGCTGCTACTTGGTTTATATATCACCAAGTGTACAAGTGAAGACAAAGATAAAAATATAATAATAAAATAAGTTCTCCACTTGTTTCTTCTCCATATCACTCAAGTACTTTGTTGACTATTGCCTCTTTGTACTAGAGTAGAACGGCTGCTTTTTCTGATGTTCCTGAAATTAGGCTTCCATATTTCAGTTATCTCTGTCAACCCATGTGCCTCTGTCTGCTTTCACAACTACCACTTATCAACTGCTATTTAACAGAACATCCGTTGAAGCCTTCATCCGTTGATGGCTTTATCCGTTGATGTGTTAGCAGTTGAAGCTCTATCCATTGAAGCTTTGGAGACATCCGTTGAAGCTTTGTTTCTCATCCGTTGAAGGTCTTTAAGATATCCGTTGATACCACTTCATTTATACAAAATTAAAAGGCATGAAATATTTACAATTGACCTTCCTATTTGCATATCTTCTAGTAGTCAACATGACTTATATTTTCTCTCAACTTCTAAGAATTATATCTTAAATACAGAGACTGAAATATGCTACAACACTAGACTTATTTCTAAGTAAAGCTGCACCATCAACGGATAACCAAAGTGGTCTTATCCGTTGAGGCTACAAACACTAAACTTCTACTTAAGTGTTTTGTTAAACATATCATCAAACTAATGCACATATATTCCTAACAATTACAGATGATGATGATAAAGAGGAGTTAGGGATTCACAGCAGATGAGTAACACCCTGCTATTCTAGCATTCCTAATCTGAAAGAGGGTCGTTCTTAGGCGATCTGCAAGGTTGAAGCAGAGCAGCTTTACAAGTTCCAACAATTCTCCTACAATTCTTGCATGTACAATCTTAATTAATTGTATACATGCAAGAAAATATTAAAATTAAAAAAAATAAAATGAAAATCTATCCACACATCATAATTTGATAATTTCTATTACCCTCCCTCCCTGCTAGCCAACTTTTGTGCAACCTGTCTCACTGCTTAAAGGTGACATTGCAGCCCTTGGAGTTGACACTTTTTAAAGATGGACCTCCATCTTGTTCCTTCATCGGGGAAGTAGGAGGAGATGGTGATAATGGACAATCATGCGTAGTGTAGACAGACACTTCAAGATACCTTTCAAGGGCTTTTCAGAGGGAGATAATTCATCCCTGTTGGATTCATCACTTAAACCACCATTGTTATTTGTTAAACTTGCACGACCACCCTTTTCAACACATATAAATTCATCACTGGAATCACCCCCCTTACTTTGGGTAAGGAAAGAATCATCACTAGAAAATTCCTCCTTGCTTATGGCTTGATCAGACACATCAACTAAATCATGATTGACTTCATCACGTAGGTCATATAAACTTTCAAGAACTTGAGATGATTCCACGTTATCCTGTGTACCGTTAGCTAACTGGTACCATCCTTCATTCAGCAGTAGCAACGAGCTCAAGGTCTTGCGAAATTTTATTTTTCTAGGACCATTTCCTGAACATGTCTTGCTATTTGCAGGACGTAGAAGAGACATGGCAATCACAGTTGACATGAAGAGTTGGCAAATTGCACATTTGATTTCACGTCTCTTGAAAGAGGAACCATCAGTAAGGCCTACCATTTCCTTGACCCCTAGAACCTCTAGCGCAAGCTCTGCCAGTTCACACTGTGCATATTTGGGGTCATTTTGAATCTTGGCTGCCAGGTAACCTATGTCAGTTTTGGTTTTAGTCAATCCTAATTCTTGGAATGGAAACAGATCTTTCTTTTCAGCGATACCGAAAGCCACAAACCGAATTCTATCATCAGTAAGGAACTTAACAATGGGTTCGGGTAAAGATTTTCCAGAACGAAAATGAAGGATAACACAACCTAGTCCAAAGCACACGAGTAGCACAAGTATATTTGGATTATGAGGGTGGCGCATAACATCCAGGCCAACAACAGGAGGGCGCACCCAAACCTTTCCCTCAGGGAATAAGAAATCCAAGTTGCATAACTGCTCAAATTCTTTAGCTTTATAGTTGATGCCTTCAAGTTTAACCTCAAAACGGTTAGTTCTTAGAAATACAGTACCAGCCATCCCAGAAAGAAAGATCTGCTAACAAAACTCTAAATAAGTTTGATCAGGCCAAAAGCGGTGAGGAGGAATGTATTGTTCTTGCTCAAGAGATGATTAAATCACAAAACAAATTGTACCCAAATTCCAAAGGCAAAACCTTCACCCTGGATTGGGTACAAGTTATGGCTGTGAATACTCTTCGGACACACTTTATACACAAAAAACACCCAGTGGCTTTCCATGCATGTAGCCTATTTTAAAGGCATATGAATTAATACTAAAAATAAAGAAACCCCCTATATTTAGAGCAAAATCTAGGAATACAAAGAGTATAATATCAAATTCTGGGATCCTACAGAGGATCCTATAGGGAAAATGTTGCCAACGCAAACACAGAAGAATAATTTAAATCAAAACACCACCTTTCTTACAAACTTATCTAATTTCTTTATTCAGATTTATTCATATTAAAAGAACTTATTACTGCTGGTGGGTAATGTTCTGTTGCTTAACTACACAACTTCTTGTACGCATTCAGGACCTCCTACTCCTCTCAAATATGAAATATTGATATTCTTTTTTTTCCCGGACTCTTCTCCCTTTTCTATCCAAAATTGAGCTCCGTCTATGCAAAATGAGAGTGCGAGGTTAAGCTGTAAAATGAGCTCCTGCAAAATAGAACCCGAAAGGGGTGGCATCCCCACGAAAACTCCGCTATAAGAATAAGAAAAGGGTTCCTAAAGAGGAAGAAGAAGAGCTATTCAAAAATGTTATATAAGTGTGTGTACGTGTATAGAAATCAAGAAAGTAGTATTAATCCCCAAAACCCCATTTTTGGGGCATTTTATACGCTCCCAATTTAGGGTTTTGGGGGTTTATATCTCTCCATTCTAACCCTTGTTAAATCTTGGTTGATGGATGATTGAATGGTGGGCAACAGGGCCCAGCTATCCCCTTGCTACTGGGATAGTTTGTGACACATGGACGGCTGGGATGCTGTCATGTTATTATGTATAATATGGGACCGTTGCTCTCCTGTGTGAGTGTCACGTGTCTGGGAACAACCCCTGGTTGGGTCTGGGTACTTTTCTTATTGGGCTTTTATAGTATTTCTTGGGCATAATTATATTATTGCCTATCATTTGTCTCCCTCCCTTACGAGGGTTTCCCGGATGGGGGAGCTCTACAAGAAAAATGTCCATACACATCGGTTTTTGGCCGATATCTATGTTATTTTTTCAACCGATGTTGATGTCAGTGATGTATATTCTAAACATCGGCCATAACCCGATGTCTTTTACATGCTTAGACATCGCTTCTGGCAAACTGGATGATGTTCATGCATTGTTTTTCTATAAAAAAATGTTAAAAATAAATAATTTAATAAATAAGTTACACCTATTACAACAGATTAAACATATAATGAGCTATATTTTTTGCCACATAGACATCATATATTTTCCTTTAAGTGATGTAAAATCAGATATTAAATATCGATTTATTTAGTAAAAGGTGATGTATCCGCACTTAGACATCAATTTTATCCCAAACAAAGTGATGTCTATGTTCCTTTTAGACTTTAACATGTCAGTCTTTGACATCAGTTTTTTAGAAAAAAGCGATGTACATAACCTTTTTTGACATCAGTTTTTCTTCATTAAAAGTGATGTACAATTGCCTTTGAGACATCAGTATTTATATATTAAAAGTGATGTACAATTGTTTTTTGACATCGATATTTATTCATTAAAAGTGATGTACAATTTTTTTTTGACATCAGTATTTAATCAGTAAAAGTGATGTATAAGAATTTTATAGACCAAGTGTGTAAATTTTTGACATCACTATCTTTCTAAAAAACATTGTATTAGTTAAAATAGACATTTGTTATAAATAAAATAGATGTCTTGTACTACATAATCAAAACTAAAAACTGGGGAATAACAAGCATCCACACAAATCCAACCATTCGACCATTTAACCATTCAAAGTATCTACATCAACCAACACCAACCCCAGCATTTGCAAACTAACTAACTACATCATTTTACCACCTGTTCAGACACTTAAATTCTTAATACAAACGAAAATGAAAAACTAACTGTTCATACACCGAACTGCAATCTAAATTACCAAATGTATGTTCAATACGCAAAAGAAACACCTTGAGTACTAGAATTTGTCAGATATACTCTTGGATGAACTGGGGGGCCTCAATGCGTACTTCATCTAGTTGTTCAATGCTGTAAGACGATTGAGTCTTGGCCAACCACTACAAATTCCAAGCAAACACAATTCAGTACACATGAAAAGTGTACAACAATATCTCAATATATAGTAAACTGGAAGCGTCAAAATATATCTTTTTAGTAAAACTCAACTTGTCATCAACGATAATTTTTTTCATGTATCGCATTATTACATAAGCACATTCAATCCCACCAGGTTTGTTGGGAGACCCATATTTCATTAATTGAATGACAGATCATGCATGTCAAATAAATCATATATATTTACGACAACTAGGTACTCGATATATTGTACTTACACTAAGAAACCATCATGGGTGCAATCAGCATTCCATTGCCTGCACTTCCAGAAGCTGTGAGGCCTGAAATCCCTACACCTCACATCTTGCCTGCTAACAAGACTAAGGGGGAGATTGAGGCTAGGCTATTAAGATCATCTGTTCAAGCTGTTCAAAAAGGAAAACCCAAAGAAGTTGATGTCGGAATAGAGAGGCTTATAAAAGCAGCCGAGGGACCTAGTCTAAGCAAGGAATTTGATGAATAGCTAAAGGCTCTCAGGGATTATCTAAATAATAACTTCTCCACATACAAAAAGGCCTTGGACAAGACAATAAATTTCATAAGGGTGATCTTGGTGACAAGGGATAATTTTTAGGAGAAAAGAATTGTGATCAATATTAATGACTCCGGGGTAGACAGGTGTATACAGGTGTCCCTTAACTAGCTCATAACAAGAAGGGCATCTGAGTTGGACATTCTAATAAATAAAGACAACAGAGTGATTGAAGAAGACACTCTCTACTTGATATTATTTAATTTTAGAGGGATTATATTATGTTACAATCATAATCATATTATAAAGAGATTCTTCCTTTTAAATTAAATATTTCAAATTAATAATCAATAATCAGATGATTCCCAGATCGGGTGGAGCATTGTCAAGAGGCGTCACTTAATAACCCTTTCTTACAGATAGAAATCTGTTGTTGACAGAATCATCCTTTCTCTCATATCGAAAATTCATATTCAATTACGTGTTTCATAAACACAAGAATCTCATGATTGTATTCATAATATTATTATTAAGGTTATGAAACAATTTCACTATACTAGGTTGTCTAACAAACGCCTTATGTTCATTTAAGTTCACCTAAATCTATCATCGCATGATAAACTAAGCATATATCACATATATCAACATGAATATGTTGGATTTTAAATGCAGCGGGGTATGGCAAAACACTTTTACACATATAAAATCCAAATAAAAGCATACAGATCATGAATAAAAATTCGAGGGATCGAATCTAACCTTTAAAAAATAATTCGGAGACAACGATCAGAGATCCTTAGCAGTTGCTCCTCAAGTGTGAAGCACTCCACCGGTATCCACCAAGAAAACGATGTTAAGGAGGAGGAAGGAGGTGGAGAGAATTGGGTTTTCCAAACTTTTTGGGTTTTCTGGTTTGTTGTGGGTTAGAATAAAATTAGGGTCTATAATAGTGTATTTATAGGCAAAATTTTCAGCTGAAATTTTCCCATAAATAATATTATTATTATCCCATTTATTATTCTCATTAATAATTAAAACACCTTTTAATTATTAATCCTTTTTCTAAACACTTTAGAAATAATTCTCTCTCTTGATTTAATTTCCAAAAATTAAATCCTTAATTAATAATATTAAGAACTTTTCTTAATTAATTTATAATCAATTAAATCTCATTTAATCAATTATTAAATTTGCCATTTAATTATTTATTTCATAAATAAATAATTATTAGCCATTATTAATTAATTCCTCCACCATTAAATCATTCTCTTTTTATGGTGTGACCCTGTAGGTTCAATATTAAGCCGGTAGTAGAAATAAATAATAATAAAACTATTTTATCATTATTTATATAAATTCTCTAATTTATTAAATATGATTAATTAATTAATCACATTTATTCTACATCGTGAGTGATGCTTCTCAACATATCGCGACTATCCGGATAATATGAATTCACTACTTAGAATACCAAGAACTTGTCAGTGAATAGTTACCGTACAATAAACTCCTTCTACCCTACAATATCCCGATTAAATACAAGGCATGGATCTCGTGTCAAGCCTATCTAATTCAATCACTTGCTTACCATTTACTATGCGTAGTTCTATGCAAATTAGAAACTCCTTTCTAATTTCATTTACTCTGGCCAGAGATTCCTGAACTAGCATAAGTGGATCAGTCTTGAACATTCGCTTCCTTCACTGGAAGGGGTAGATCCTTTATTGATCATACACTATCTTCGTGTACAAATTCCTATACCCAGAAGAGCCCTAATAATTGTCCCTGGAGACTAAGAACTAAACCAAAGCATAGTTCAGTGTACACAAGATGACTATGATGACCTCAAGTCTAAGGATACTTGTACAACTATCACTAGGTGAACAACTGCTGACACGTGAGTGAACTCCATCAGTTGTTCAGCTGTGCGAGTCATGTTCAGTGAACTTATTCTATAATAAGCACCTATATACTAGCTATAGTGTCACCACATAAATGTCTATGAGAACAGACATCCTTCATAATGAAACAAGCATAGTATGTACCGATCTTTGCGGATTATTAATTACCAGTTAGTAATCCTATGACCAGGAACTATTTAAGTTTAGAGTTATCATCTTTTTAGGTCTCACTATTATGATCTCATCATAATCCATAAAAAGCTTTACTCTAAACTATGGTATATCTTATTTAAACACTTAAATAGATAAAGCCCGTAATAAAAACAAAACAAGTCTTTTATTAATATCAATAAAATCAAAATAGATTACATAAAAGTTATTCCTAAATCCTCACACATGATTGGACTTAGGACATATTCCTTTCAATCTCCCACTTGTACTAAAGCCAATCACTCTGGTATCTAATACCCATCTTGTCTTTATGACGATCAAAGTGACTTTCATAAAGTAGCTTTGTGAGTGATTCTGCTATGTTGTTATGTGTGTCAACTCTAATTCAATACAATACAAGAAATGTTACCGCGCTCCCACTAACCCTTTTGTAGACGCATGGTTCATCTACGTTTTTTTTGATAAAATCAAACTCTTTGATTGTCTCATCAAAACGAATGTTCCATCTTTCGAGAAACTTGCTTTAAATCATATATGGTTCGCAGCAGCTTACACACTAGGTTTTCATTTCCCTTGGAAAGAAAACCATCTGGCTATTTGCCAGATCACATAGTCGTAGTAAGCAGCATTCGCAAGCAAAATCCGAACTGATTTTAACAGGGCTACAGGTAAAAGGTTTCATCAAAGTCAATCCATTGCCTTTGTTTGAATCCTTTTCCCAAAAGCCTGGCCTTAAAGGTCTCCACCTGGCCATCTGCTATAATCTATCTTTTGTATACCGTATACATAGATTCCATTCTGGATTTCATGGCACTATGCCATTTCTCTGAGTCAACACTACTCATAGCCTCATTATAGGTCACAGGGTCGTCATCATTAATGATCGACAACTCATTGTCATTCTCAATGACAAGGCCATATTACCTCTCAGGTTGGCGAGACACTCTCCCTGATCTATGAATGGGCTGTTCCACAAAAGGTTTTTCAGTCAGAACAGGTGTTTCCACTTGATCCGTAGTAGTTTGTGCTTCTTGAACTTCATCAAGTTCAATTTTGCTCCCATTGTTTCCTTCAAGGATAAACTCCTTTTCCAAGAAGGTAGCATGTCTGGAGACAAACACCCGATGATCGGTGTAAAAGTAATACCCTAAAGTCTCTTTAGGATATCCCACAAAACTACATTTTCCGGATCGATATTCCAGCTTATCTGGGTCAACTTTCTTGACATAAGCTGGACATCCCCAAATCTTAACGTGTTTAAGACTCGGTTTCCTTTCTTTCCATATCTCATACGAAGTTTGAGGAACAGATTTTGGAAAGCACCTTATTCAGTAAATATGCTGAGGTTTCCAATGCATAACCCCATAGGAATATTGGAAGATTTGCATAGCTCATCATGGACTGAACTATGTCTAACAAAGTTCGATTTCTCCTTTCAGATACTAATCTGGAGGAGTCCACTGGGAGAGTATACCATTTACTTTGAGATAATCCAGAAACTCTCCGTTCAAGTATTCACCGCCTCGATCTAATCGAAGAGTTATAATACTATGTTTGGTTGTTTCTCCACTTCATACTTATATTCTTTGAACTTTTCAAAGGCCTCAGACTTGTGTTTCATCAAACACATATCCGAATCCAGATCTATCATCTATGAAAGTAATGAAGTATGAAAATCCACCCATGGCTTGCTTAGACATTGGTCCACATACATCTGTGTGTACCATTCCTAGCAAATTTGCAGCCCTCTCTCCATGTCTACTAAATGGAGACTGCAGTGCCACTATAAAGTGAGATTTTCATCATCCCTTTTCTTTTATTAGTTTGTTCAATCTGAAGTAAATTATGTCACATTTATACAGACCATTATTTAAAGTACCACGTCCATAAAGAATATTATCTCTAAGAATAGAACATTCATTATTCTCAATAATAAATGAAAAATCCACCCAAGTCTAACATGGGAATAATATACCTCACAATCGAGGGAACAAAATAACAATTATTTCAAACAATAGTCTTGCCCGTAGGCCAATGTAAATGAAACGATTCTACATCTACAGCAGCAACTCTTGCTCCATTTCCATCAGTAGAATCACCTCCTCTTTCTCAAGAGTCCTACTTCTCCTTGGTCCCTGCAACAAATTGCAGATATGAGAACCACAGGCGGTATCTAATACCGAAGTAGAAATGACATATTCACTTCTATCATGAACATACCTGAATCCGAAGTGGTAGTCTCACTACCCTTCTTCTTCAATTCTGCAAGGTAAACCTTGCAGTTTCTCTTCTAGTGCCCCACCTTGTTACAGTGAAAGCAAACAACTTTGCTCTTGGGTCTTCAACTTTTGGTGGAACCGGCGTTTTCTCACCTACTTTCTTCTTCTTGGAAGAGTTCCTCTTCCTTTTCTTAGGATTGGAACCTTCACCAATTAGAAGAATAGAACTCTTCTTAGGGGGAAAATTCGATTCCGCAGTCTTCAACATGTTGTGGAGTTCAGGCAGGCTGACATCTAACTTATTCATGTGAAAGTTCACAACAAACTGCGAGAACGAACTTGGAAGCGATTGCAAGACCAAGTCTTGGCTCAGCTCCCCATCCATGGCAAAACCAAGTTGTCCAAGACGTTCAATCAAATTGATCATCTTAAGTACATGGTCATTCACAGATGATCCCTCAGACATCCTTCAACCGAACAACTCCTTCGATATCTCATATCGAGCTGTCCTCCCCGCCACATCATACAACTCTTGTAGATGCATGAGGATAGTGTGAGCATCCATATGCTCATGTTGCTTCTGTAGCTCAATGTTCATAGAAGCTAGCATGATGCATTGAGCAACATTTGCATCATCTATCCACTTACGATACACAACATGTTCATCATTATGTGCATCACTAGCAGGTTCAGTAGGCTTAGGTGAGTCAATCACGTATTCCAGCTTCTCAATCCTGAGAACAATTCTCAAGTTTCGAAGCCAGTCAACATAATTTGGACCAGTCAATTTGTGAGCATCTAGTATGCTCCTGAGTGATAGTGCAGAAGACATAACGTACAAAGTAAATCTGTAAATGATAAACACATAACAACACTTAGCAAATATTCGATTTCATTTCAAAACACTATATGAATCGGGTCTTTATTCATAAGTGGCTCCCACTAGTTTTCCTAATTTATTCAACCCCCTACATGAAAAATTAAGCATTCATAATGCTAGTGGGAATAGGGATCCTACATTTCATTACACAACCCCGGCTGTGGCATGAAACGCCATGTAATGTTCAATAGGCAGACAACTCTTGTCAATTACATCTAATGTTATTCCCTAATCAAACTTTAGCCTCTTGAATAATTGAGTCACGGCTGTGACACGACAAACTCAATATTCTAAGTCAAGTCTAACCCAACATTCCGTACAATTGAATCAGTCCCCAAAGGCCCACGGCTGTGGCACGTAACGACCTTTAGATTCTTATTCAATGTACACATCTCTATGTAATAGACAAGTATTTCTTATTTCGAAATCAAAGCCCTCGGCTGTGGCACGAAACGACAATGATTCAAAAATAAGAACTACTTTCTACCATGTTGGAAGGAAATGAACGACACAAGCCCGTTGTGTCATTGGCTAATTACTACTTGATATTATTTAATTTTAGAGGGATATATTACGTTACAATCATAATCATATTATAAAGAGATTCTTCCTTTTAAATTAAATATTTCAAATCAATAATCAATAATCAGATGATTCTGTCAACAATCGATTTCTATCTGTAAGAAAGGGTTTTTAAGTGACGCCTCTTGACAATGCTCATGAATAAAAATTCGAGGGATCGAATCTAACCTTTAAAAAATAATTCGGAGACAACGATCAGAGATCCTTAGCAGTTGCTCCTCAAGTGTGAAGCACTCCACCGGTATCCACCAAGAAAACGATGTTAAGGAGGAGGAAGGAGGTGGAGAGAATTGGGTTTTCCAAACTTTTTGGGTTTTCTGGTTTGTTGTGGGTTAGAATAAAATTAGGGTCTATAATAGTGTATTTATAGGCAAAATTTTCAGCTGAAATTTTCCCATAAATAATATTATTATTATCCCATTTATTATTCTCATTAATAATTAAAACACCTTTTAATTATTAATCCTTTTTCTAAACACTTTAGAAATAATTCTCTCTCTTGATTTAATTTCCAAAAATTAAATCCTTAATTAATAATATTAAGAACTTTTATTAATTAATTTATAATCAATTAAATCTCATTTAATCAATTATTAAATTTGCCATTTAATTATTTATTTCATAAATAAATAATTATTAGCCATTATTAATTAATTCCTCCACCATTAAATCATTCTCTTTTTATGGTGTGACCCTGTAGGTTCAATATTAAGCCGGTAGTAGAAATAAATAATAATAAAACTATTTTATCATTATTTATATAAATTCTCTAATTTATTAAATATGATTAATTAATTAATCACATTTATTCTACATCGTGAGTGATGCTTCTCAACATATCGCGACTATCCGGATAATATGAATTCACTACTTAGAATACCAAGAACCTGTCAGTTAATAGTTATCGTACAATAAACTCCTTCTACCCTACAATGTCATGATTAAATACAAGGCATGGATCTCGTGTCAAGCCTATCTAATTCAATCACTTGCTTACCATTTACTATGCGTAGTTCTATGCAAATTAGAAACTCCTTTCTAATTTCATTTACTCTGGCCAGAGATTCCTGAACTAGCATAAGTGGATCAACCTTGAACATTCGCTTCCTTCACTGGAAGGGGTAGATCCTTTATTGATCATACACTATCTTCGTGTACAAATTCCTATACCCAGAAGAGCCCCAATAATTGTCCCTGGAGACTAAGAACTAAACCAAAGCATAGTTCAGTGTACACAAGATGACTATGATGACCTCAAGTCTAAGGATACTTGTACAACTATCACTAGGTGAACAACTGCTGACACGTGAGTGAACTCCATCAGTTGTTCAGTTGTGCGAGTCATGTTCAGTGAACTTATTCTATAATAAGCACATATATACTAGCTATAGTGTCACCACACAAATGTCTATGAGAACAGACATCCTTCATAATGAAGCAAGCATAGTATGTACCGATCTTTGCGGATTATTAATTACCAGTTAGTAATCCTATGACCAGGAACTATTTAAGTTTAGAGTTATCATCTTTTTAGGTCTCACTATTATGATCTCATCATAATCCATAAAAAGCTTTACTCTAAACTATGGTATATCTTATTTAAACACTTAAATAGATAAAGCCCGTAATAAAAATAAAACAAGTCTTTTATTAATATCAATGAAATCAAACAGATTACAGAAAAGTTATTCCTAAATCCTCATACATGATTGGACTTAGGACATATTCCTTTCAGAATAAACATCAAGGTAGGCATGTTACATCATCTAGCACATTAGTCTATGTTATTCCCAGTGGACTAACAATGAGATTTACAGAAGGGGGTTGAATGTAAATCTCAAAACCTTTTCAAGTTTTGAGCAGTTTCTAAGGCTATGTGTTTGAGTGATCAAATTTGTGTTAATTGCTTGAAGCTGATGCAGACAGATATATATTCAAACACAAATGTAATGAGCATAAAGAACTTAAAAACTTTTCTGGTGGATTTGTTGTTCCACCAGAGATGTGTTATTTCAGAAAATCTGTGATTCAAAGAATTAAATCACAGCTGCTTCCTAGTACAAACTAGATGATTTTCTCTTTTGATATTTCTAAACAGCTCAGGAAAATTCATATCTAATTACTAGATGCTACTTGGTTTATATATCACCAAGTTTACAAGTGAAGACAAACTGTAAAATACAATTGAAAAGATTCTTCACATGTTTCATCTTCATTTCTCTATCCAATGCAATCTAGGATAATCTATAAATCTTTGAATACTTCCTTATTTGCATCAGATTGGAAATACTGCATTTTCTTGATTCCTCCTAGAGGCTTCCACATTCCAGTGTGTCTCTGTCAACCCATGTGCCTCTGTCAGCTTGTAAATTGTCACTATCAACTGCTAATGAACTAAGAATCCGTTGAAGCTTTCATCCGTTGATGCCTTATCCGTTGAGGCTTTATCCGTTGAAGTTTTATCCGTTGATGCATTATCAGTTGAAGTCTTTATCCGTTGAAGCACTTATCCGTTGATGGATATAATCCGTTGAAGCATTAGAGACATCCGTTGAAGCTTTGTTTCTTATCCGTTGAAGGTCTTCAATATCCGTTGACACTTCTTCACTTATACAAAATTACAAGGCATGAAATATTTACAATTAGCCCTCCTACTTGTACATCCATTAGTAGTCAACATGACTAATTATTTCCTAACAACATCTAAGAATTATAGCTTGAAACCAGAGAGTGAAATGTGCTACAATACTAAACTTATTGCTAAGTAAAGCTACTCCTTCAACGGATAGCCAAGATGGTCTTATCCGTTGAGGCTACAAACACTAGATTTCTACTTAAGTATTTTGCTTAACTTATCATCAAACTAATACACATATTCCTAATAATCTCCCCCTATTTATATCTACTAGAACTGTAGGCATAAATTTGGGTTTAGCTTGATGATAACAAAACACTTAACAAATATATAAACTGTAATAAAGCAGAAATTCAAAAGTGCTACAAAAATGTATATGCTGAGATGGAATTGAAGAATTACATTGTTTCCAAGGGTGCTCCTTTAGCCTGAGCAAATTACTTTCTTTTTCTTTGATCCCTGGTTTTCTTTCCTAGCCTCCTGTCATTCTCCTCTATTTGAAGTTGAAGTTGTCTGTAGAATTCAGCTTCATCTTCTTCATTGATATCTAACTTAGATTGCACATCCTTGAGAGTTTCATTACTGGCAATCTTTAGCTGATCTTCAATTCTGAAAAATCTTCTGACTCCTTTGTTGTCTCTGAACTTCATCAACCAATGAGGTGATTTGTGAATTGTAATTCCTCTTTCTTGAATGAGTAAAGTTCTAGGCAAAGCATTGGGCTCCCTCCAAGTTTTCCTTATGTTGGAAATCTTGTTGAGAATCTCAGTCTTGGCAGTCCTGGTAAAGCCAGAATCCCTTTATATGACTGAGTAGACTCTGATCAAGGTAGAGTAGCCTTCATTCAGAATTCTGTGAAGAGGCCATGTTCTTTCCCCAGCTCCCTTGTATTTGAACACTAGTCTTTCTGGTAGCTGTCTGTAGGCAGCTATTCCCCTTACTTCCTCCAGCTCATCCAGATAGAGTTCAATGTCTGAAAGTTCTTTTATGTCACAGATGTGAACATAATCATCTTTAGAGGTTTGAGGTTTAGGCTTAGGCTTCTGTGTGAATTTGATTGAGGCTTTAGAGGGTGTTGATTTGATTCTTCTTTTCTGCTTCTTTGATGGTGGAGAAGAGGTTAGGAAGGTGGGCAATTTGATGGTGTCCCAATCAATTGGTTCCTCCTTGGGAATGATTGTTTCACCATGAATGTTCATGAAGGGGTCAGGTACAATGGGTTCAGGAATAGAGGGTAGTGGTTTGGATATTGATTGGGTTTCTTCAGTCTTATCTACCTTCTTTCTCTTTGCATTGACCTTCTTTCTTTTCCCTTCTGGCCGTTCTTCCTTACTTCTTTCCTCCATCTCAGTACCAACCATGTCCCCCATAGCTTCATCTTCACCTTTATCTTCAATTTCTTTCTGTTCTTCAGCCTGACTTGACTTTAGCTGTTTTTCAAGCTTTGCTTGTGCTCTTTTGTCAGCCTTTAGCTGTTTGGCTTCTTCCTTCAACCTTTTGGTTTCTTCTCTCTTGGCTATTGAGAATTTGGGATGTCCTTGCATCACACATATGCTCTTTCCCTCTCTGAAGATAATAGCCATGTTTCTCCTTACAGCCTCATCCATGGTCTCTTTGAGATATGCAATACTTCTACCTAAAAGCTTGTCCTCATCAGCTTTTGGAAGAGGAAAATCCACCTCTTTTAGAGGATTCTTTGTAGAGTCCTTATTGGATCTGTTGTTGGGCTTGAGAACCATAGGTTGCAGATCTTTGGAAGAAGTTTCTCCATCCTTATGCCTCCCTACTGGCTTGAGTTCCATAATAATTGATTCCACTTTTGTGCTATGCTTCACATATTGTGATTGAGAAGTTGTAGAACCAAATATTAGTTGCATCTTTTCATCAATCTTCTTCCTTTGCTCTTTGACTTGCAATTCAGCTGCTGCTATCTGGATTAGATCAATTCCATCTAGTTTTCCTTTGACTTGAATAGTTGGAGAAGTTGTGATGACAGGAACTAGCACTTGAGAAATCTGAACTATTGTAGATGGCTCTCCTTCCCCTTCCCCTTTATTCTCCCCCTTTTTGTTATCATCAAGGGTAGGGGTGAAGCCTTGTGCTTTTGCCAGCTGCATGAGTAGATTTGTTTGAGTTTGTTGATTCTGAAGAATGGTGACCATAGAGTCTTCAATGATGTGAACCCTATCTTCCAATCTGGCCAGCCTCTTGTCAGCATCAGATGCTTTCCTCAGTCTCCCCAACAAATCTTGCATAGTACCATAGGGTATAACTGAATCCAATTTCTCAGCATTGTAGGATTTCAGATCAGCAATGTCCTGCTTGAGCTCATCCACACTGAGATTTTGCTGGTAATGCTGCAACTCCAAGAGATGCAGAGATTCCAGATGAGCTTGAAGAATTGCCTTGGCACCAGCATCTTGAGTCTCCTGAAGGGCCTTCTGAATTGTCATGACTTGTCTGACCAAAGTGACACCAAACTCTCCTGGTGTTGATGGTTTTGCCCATGCCCATTCAGGAAGATCAGGAACAGAACTTGGGCATGCTACTCCCCCTAAGTTCATGCTCTCATTCAAAGAATTAGAGTCATCATCATTAGAATTTACTCCAAATTCTTCAGATGGCTCACCAGCTTGAGAAGGCAGCCTGTTGACAGCAGCTTTATCTCTGAGAAGAGATTCTGAAGTGTGTACAATGTGTAGTGTATGTTCTGCCTCCACATTGCCCTGTGCAGCCAATAATTGATAGGCTGAAACAGGGTGAGTAAAAGTGTCAGCATCCAAGGAAATGTTATCAATGACAGCTTTGTAATGTTGCTGAAATTATCTTCCCTTTTCTGCATCATCCACTTTCATTAACTCACTAGCAATGGCTGGATCCACCCTTATAGCTTCTGTACCTGCCTTTCTCTCAATTTCTCTCTGTTCTTGCATCAGGGGCTCCCCCTTGCTCACACACACCCTCACACCCTCACCCTCACCTTCTAAGGTGGCACTCCTCTCACTCACTTTTGCCATGCTGGAAGAAATAGCATGCATATGGTGACTCTCAACCTCTCCTTTTGCCTGGGAGCAACCCAGCCTCTCACTCAAAAGATCACTCCCTTCCCTCAAACCTAAAAGTGATTGTACAGTTGCCATGTCCTCTACAGTTGGAATTGTTTCTGTTAAGTGTGTAGAGACCATCAACGGATAGGGAATATCCGTTGAAGTGGAAACTGATGGTATCAACGGATAACTGCTGTTAAGCTTATCCGTTGAAAAACAACCACTTGTCAACGGATGAGAGATATCCGTTAAAGAAGGAAAAGATGTAGATATAGAAAGTGACATAATTGTTGAATCTATGTGGATTGATTTTAAGGGTGGTGACACAGATTCTGCAACTACATCTGAAAGAATTGGCTGATGATCCAACAGATCATCTAAAAGATGATGATCACCAGGTTTTGAGTGGGGCTCCTCCCTGAGTTTTAATGAGGGAGAATCAGGAATTGATGTGAATATCATATCCACATCCAGAGAGGGTGTTGGAGAGTTTGATGAATGGTGTGTTTCTATATTGAGAGAACGGGGTTGTGATTCCACATTTGCTGGAATCACATCAAGCTGAATTTGAGAAGGCACAGATACAGGTGGATGTATATGTGCTGTGTGTGTCCCTTGTGTGGAAACTAGGGTATTGGCCTTCTTCTTCCTTGAAAAGGCTTTAAATGGTGAATGTGTGGCTTCAGTGTCCCTCCCTCTTTTGTTCTGTGTCCCTGGTTGGGGACTATTTTCAATAGTTACAACCTTTTGGGAGGATGCAACTAGGGATGTGTTGGACTCCTTTTGAACCACCACAGTCTTTTGAGAGACTGTGTGGCTGGTTTGGGTACCACTCACCTCTCCCACCTTATCCTGGGGGGCTTTTTGTTGTTCACCCCTCCCCTCACTACTCACACCCTATTCACTCCCTTCAGGGTTTATGGTAGTTGTTACAACTGTTGTCTTTTGAGAAACAACAGAGGTAGGTTTCTTTGACTTGACTTTGGAAACTTTAGATTTGGTGGCTTTGGTAGGAGCCTGTTTGGACAAAGACACAGGTTCCATAGCCGCACTAGAAGGCAAAGAAACATTGGGGTTGGAAATAGTAGGAGTTATAGAAGTATTTACCTCACTTACCTGTGGTGCATTCATGATTGGCAAGTATACCAATGGCACCTGGCTGTTGAGGTTCATTCTCAAAAGGTCTGCAAGGACCCTTTTCTCTTGTGCCCAGCATTTGAGTTTATTATTCTCATTGGATATAACCAAACCTTTAGCAACATGGTTAGCCAATAACATAAAGAATCTAGCATAGTAGATGTTATGTGGTCTATTAGCTTTGTTACCTAATCTGAAACCTAATTCTAGCATAACACAGTTGCTAAAATTAAAGTACCTATCAGAAACTAGCATATAGAGTATATTAACAAGAGATGAAGTGATAGCATCAAAATTGCTAATCTTCCCAGAGAAAACCTTAATAAAGGCATCTCCAAGAAAACTCCATTCTTTCCTAAGGCCTTTCCTTCTAATACTACCTAAACTAGCAGAATCAAAAGCATAGCCTATGGAATCTAGCATAGCAGAGACATCTTTATCAGTGTGTGGTGTCATGGCATTATTCTCAGGCAACTTAAAACAAGATTGTATATCATCACAATTTATGCAATAGTCCTTACCTTTGAGAGAGAAGGCAATAGTCATATCTGTGGAGTTGAACTCTGCAGTTGTCCAAATCTCCTCAATCACCTCACAGTAGATGGTTGGGGCTTCCAGCATTGCATAGCTTAGTTTGCAGTTTTTGATGAAGTCCATCATCTTGTGATAATCAGAATGGGCTTCATTCTTTTCAACCAAAGCTATGAAATTATTCTTTTCATAAACAAATCCTGTTTGAGACATAATTTTGACTACTGGTGCCATTGTTGTGAGTAGAGGTTGCAGAGAAAAACTTGAGAATTTAGAGAGAAAGAGAATAAGAATTGCAAGAAAGCGTAAAGTGAGAATAAGAGTTCAATTGGGCTTTTATACTTTCTTGAATTAAAACGTAAATAAAATGATTAAATGATACTTTTAAGTAAGTTACAGCCGTTCAAGAATAAATAAAACTGTAGAAATTCTGAAAACTACCTTAAATACAAATATATACAACACTGTATATCTGTATCAACGGTTGAGTAAAAGAATCAACAGTTGTGACTCACTTATAGTAACTGACGTGACACTTCAACGGATAAGGGAAATAGTTATCCGTTGATGAACAACACCATTTTATCCGTTGAAGGATAAAATTACCAGAAATGTATTTGTCTTTTAACGGATAATGAACATCCGTTGATAGAACAATTTTGGCTTTCAACGGATAGAGAATATCCGTTGATAGGATAAGTCTTAATTAAAGCCAGCTTTGTTCTTGCAGCAAATTCATTTCAGGCTACAAGACAGATTATATAGATGACATAGATTATGAATAATTAAGCATACCTAACTCACTTACTAATCTTGTGAATGTTGATTCATCAAGTGGCTTGGTAAATATGTCTGCAATCTGCTTTTCACTTGGAACAAAATGAAGTTCCACTGTACCTTTCATCACATGTTCCCTAATGAAGTGGTACTTGATATCAATGTGCTTGGTTCTTGAGTGCTGCACTGGATTTTCAGTAATGGCAATGGCACTTGTGTTATCACAGAATATTGGAATTTTGTCAACAGTCAGATCATAGTCAAATAGTTGATTCCTCATCCATAGTATTTGTGCACATCAACTACCAGCAGCAATGTACTCAGCTTCAGCTCTTGATGTGGAAACAGAATTCTGCTTCTTGCTGAACCATGATACAAGCTTGTTCCCTAGAAATTGACAGGTGCCTGTTGTTCTTTTCATGTCTAATTTGCAACCTGCATAATCTGCATCTGAGTAGCCAATTAGATCAAAACCAGACTCTCTAGGGTACCAAATTCCTAGATTTGGAGTCCCCTTGAGATATCTGAAAATTCTTCTAATAGCCACTAAGTGAGATTCTTTAGGGTCAGCTTGAAATCTAGCACAGAGACATGTAGAAAACATTATATCAGGTCTACTAGCATTTAAATATAAAAGTGAGCCAACCATGCCTCTATAACTTGTAATATCCACAGACTTTTCAGCCTTGTTTAATTCAAGCTTAGTGGCAGTGGCCATGGGAGTTTTTGCAGGTGAACAATCCATTAAGTCAAACTTCTTTAAAAGATCATAAATATATTTAGTTTGACTAATGCAAATTCCACCACTAACTTGTTTAACTTGTAAACCAAGAAAGTAAGTTAGCTCTCCCATCATGCTCATTTCATATTTACTTTGCATTAATTTATCAAACTTTTTACAAAGCTTATCATCTGTAGATCCAAATATAATATCATCTACATAAATTTGTACAAGTATCTTAGAGCCATTAACATTTCTAAAGAAGAGAGTTTTGTCAACAGTACCTCTTGTGAAGTGATTATCTAGAAGGAACTTTGACAAAGTCTCATACCAGGCTCTAGGTGCTTGCTTTAGTCCATATAGTGCTTTCAACAGATAATACACATAGTCTGGAAAATTTGGATCTTCAAAACCTGGAGGTTGGCTTACATAAACTTCTTCCTCCAATTCCCCATTTAGAAATGCACTTTTGACATCCATTTGATAGACTTTGAAATTGGCATTAGCTGCATAGGCTAGAAAGATTCTGATGGCTTCAAGCCTGGCAACTGGAGCAAATGTTTCATCAAAATCTATTCCCTCTTGTTGAGAATAGCCTTTAGCAACCAATCTGGCTTTATTCCTTATGACAATACCATTTTCATCCATCTTGTTTCTGAATACCCATTTTGTGTCAATAGAACTCTTGTTCTTTGGCTTGGGTACCAACTTCCATACTTTGTTCCTCTCATATTGGTTTAGCTCCTCTTGTATTGCTAAAATCCAATCTGGATCCAATAGAGCTTCTTCCACTCTCTTAGGTTCCTCCTTTGATAGAAAGCTACTATACAGACATTCATCTTGAGTAGCCCTTCTAGTTTGTACTTTTGATGTAGCATCACCAATGATCAGTTCAAAAGGGTGATTCTTGGTCCATTTCCTTTGAGGTGGTAGATTAGCCCTAGATGAGGTTGCCTCAGTATTGTCATGATGTGAGATAGAATGTTGATTTGTTGAAACTCCCCCTGAGTTGCTGATCCTTTGAAAGGAATTAGGAGCTCTATCAACTGATGAAGTGAATTGATTATCCGTTGACAGACTGTGATCAACGGATGCTTCATTATGAACTTCAACGGATGATGCACTTTGTCTTTCAACGGATGCTGCATTGCTTCTTTCAACGGAAGCTGAAATAAGACTTTCAACGGATGCAGCATTCTGTGCATTATCCAAAGGCAGATTCTGAATTCTTCTTGAGATGCCTTCTTTATCATTCTCATCTTCACTATCATCACAGTATATCTCAATGTTGTCAAATTTGAGTCCTTCATGATGTCCCTCATTTGTTAGTCCATCAATCTTTTTGTCATCAAACACAACATGTACAGATTCCATGACAATGTTGGTTCTTAGATTGTAGACCCTATATGATTTTCCAGCAGAATAACCAACAAATATTCCTTCATCAGCCTTTACATCAAACTTCCCTTTGTGATCAGATTGATTCCTTAAGATGTAGCATTTGCAACCAAAGACATGTAGAAAGTTTAAAGTTGGTTTTCTTCTCTTGAATAATTGATAGGGAGTCATGCATTTTGCCTGATTGATTAGAGAAATATTCTGAGTGTAACATGCATAGTTAACAGCCTCAGCCCAAAAATAAGTTGGGAGTTTTGACTCTTCAAGCATTGTCCTTGCAGTTTCAATTAGTGATCTGTTCTTCCTTTCTACCACACCATTTTGTTGTGGAGTTCTTGGAGCTGAGAACTCATGCATGATCCCACTTTCTTCACAGAACAACTTCATGGTTGAATTCTTGAACTCAGTTCCATTGTCACTCCTAATATTCCTTGCTTTGAAATCAGGATGATTGTTGACTTGCTTGATATGATTGATGATGATTTCACTAGCTTCATCCTTTGATCCAAGAAAATAAACCCATGAAAACTTTGAGAAATCATCTACAATCACTAGGCAGTATCTTTTCCTTGAAATTGACAATACATTGACTGGTCCAAAAAGATCCATGTGTAGAAGTTGTAGTGGTTCATCAATTGCAGATTCAAGCTTCTTACTGGATGATACTTTCTTTTGCTTTCCTTTCTGACAAGCATCACACAGTCCATCCCTTGTGAATTCCACTAGAGGCATTCCTCTAACTAAGTCCTTTTTGACTAGATCATTCATTGTCTTGAAATTCAAATGGGACAGCTTCTTGTGCCATAGCCAACTTTCAACTGGACTTGCTTTGCTGAGAAGACAAGTAATGGAATCTGCATCTGTAGAGTTGAAATCAGCTAAGTACACATTCCCTTTTCTAACTCCAGTTAGAACCACTTTATTGTCCTTTTTACTTGTGACAATACAGGCTTCAGAATTGAAGGAAACAGTATTCCCTCTGTCACATAGTTGACTGATGCTCAATAAATTGTGTTTGAGACCATCATCCAATGCAACTTCATCAATGATGACATTTTCTTTTGAAATCAAGCCATATCCCATAGTGAATCCTTTGCTGTCATCTCCAAAGGTTATGCTAGGGCCAGCTCTCTCCTTAAACTCTGTGAGCAGGGTGAAATCTCCTGTCATGTGTCTTGAACAACCACTGTCCAAGTACCATAGATTCCTTCTTTGTCCCTGCACACAACAAAATCAATCAAGTTGATTTTGGTACCCAAGTTTCCTTGGGTCCAGCCTTGTTAGTCTTTTTCCTAGACTTCATTCCTCCTGCATCTTTTGACTTAGGTAACTTTGGGTCAACCTTGGTCTCAGATGTGGTTGGTTGAAGTGTAGGGTTAGTCACAGAATCATTTAACACATTTGATTGAATTTGATAAGGCATAGGTTGTGCAAACATGTTATTCCACATAGGCATATTGTATGGCATTTGAGGCATACTAAATGCAGTAAAATAAGGATTGTTAATATATGGCATGTTTGCAAAATGTGCATGAGGATTCTGGTGAGACATAACAGGCATAGCATGCAGAGGTGACATAGACATGTTAGGAATGGAGGGATTTGAAGGCATGGGAGCATTTTTAACAGATTTACAATTATCAGATAGGTGATTAACACTTTTACAATGCACACAGCTTTTTCTAGGAGCATACCTATCAGGTGTGTAATTGTTATGTTTATTAATCCCTACCTTCCCATTTCTTTTAGATTTTCTTTTAGTTTCCTTCTTATCCTCAACCAACTTAAGCCTATCTTTTAGCTGATCTAAAGTCATGTGTCCTATATTCACCTTACTGACATCTCTGGATGTGCTAGCTCCTTCTTTGACAAAGTTCTTGAGAGTTGAATCATTCTTTTTATTGAGATTTTTATTTTTAAAAGAACTTGCCTGTTTTAATTGATGAGCCTTCAACGGATGCTCATTTTCTTCCTTCAACGGATAACTTTCATCATCCGTTGATTCCACATCCGTTGACAATCCATCAATTAATTCTAACTCCTTTTTGTTTTTCTTCCAGGCATCCTCACAGAATGATTCAATTCCCTGAATGTAACACCCCCAAATCCGGGGTCGGGGATCCGGGTTGTCACGAGTTCCATTTCCCTTAATAACACCCAATCTTAATAATTAATCAACTACTGTGTACTGTGACCCCACAATAAACACACACACCACAAGTTATAGTCTCAGAGATGAACATCCAAAAATAATCACAAGTCATTTTATTCCACAATTATCTGCCAATACACCTTAAAAGGTTTTCTGAATAAATTTACATTTTCTTTGCCATTATTACAATTCATAAATATACATAAATCTGGTACATCGAAAGTTGAAAGCCTAGCCTATTGGTAGTTCCTACCTCAGCTACAGCGACATCAACGCCTATAGGAAACTGCGTAACGTTTCCTATCCGCTCACGAATCGGGAGCTTGGTCCTGTTCATCTTTTCTATCTGTTGTTGTGTGATGAAAGAAGAAAGTAAGGGTGAGCAACAAGCCCACCAAAATAATATGTATAATGATTTACAGTATATGAGCCTTCTCTTAGTACTCATGAAAGTCTTGGTCAAAAGAAATGAACCAAGTTTGATATCTTAATGCGATGAAGTCGCAAAATATTCAGTATATATACATATATACTTTTCAAAATCTTGGAAGTCCTCTTCCATGCATAATATACACAGAGTTCCAGTTTATAACTGTATAAAACTATCGTTGCAAGGTGATCTCATATATCTAACCTTGTCTCAACGTTTTTCTGAAAATCTTTGACATGCATAAGATAATCATTTACTAGATATAAGTTTAAAAGATGAAGTTACAAGATACTCCAATATACTTATATCTTTTCCAAATACTACTTGAACTACCACGGTTCAAGTTATAATTAGTTTCAAAAGTTCATCACATAGATGAGACTACAAGACCAGATTTGAATAGATTAAATCTTTAAAATATCATCAAAATAAAATGAAGTTACGAGATACTTCATTTAATGCAAACATCATTTTGAAAACTTGACCCTGCCAACACTCAACAATCGCCCAACCGTAGCCTTTCTATCGAAGTGCTCTGGGTAGTGTTGCAGAAATATCCAATTGGATGATGAACTCATTACGGGAGTTTGCCGCGCCAGGAAGACCACTTACGATGATCAGTCGTAGTAGTACAACCCCACCATTTTCTACATGTGGAGGAGAACCTGTCGGATTTACTTGTCAACCGAACACTGAACTCCTAAGGAATGGACCGCCTTAGCGGAACTTCCGGGCCATTTGGGCCAATATAATAAGGCTGGGCCGACGCTACTCGACCACTTACGCCACTCCTAGTTCAGATGAAATCCATGACTCTGAAACGTAAAGCTCGTCCCCCCTTTCCCCAAGTAGAAACTTGTTGGTACGGCTCCACCAAGAAGTCGTATCTAGTTGAAAAGGAAAACTCACCAATATTTCTCAGGCGATGCCTGTTAATGGATTAACTTGTTCCAAGAATTTTACTTCCCGAGTGTTGGGTAAGTAATCAAAAACTCTTTTATCAGAATAACAACCTTGTTGCGAATATAAAATACACCACAGAGCCGGATCCCTCAGGTTTTGAGCGAGTATTTAAATCCCCTTCGAAAGGAGGATCTTAAATATAAAAATGAGTTTTGGGATCCGCTCTAACTTTTAAAAATCATTTTGAAGACTCGAAAACATTTTTAAGAATGTTTGGAGTGATGCTGATTTAATAAAATAAATCAGTCCCAATATATAAAAATATCTGAATATTATTATTTAAATAATATTCCCATAAAGAATAATCTTTATAAAAATAATTGAAGTAGATGTTGTAAAACTTATACTTGAAATGACTCTTAAATAACCAAAGATATACTTATACGAAAGTAATATCTTTATTTGAATAATCAAAAGTAAGTTTGATTATCGACACATTATTCTTTAATAAAATAAAGAATATTATTAAATAATAAGCGGAGTTATAATACCTCGAATGAATATTATAAATAATATTCATTAAATAAAATAACGGAGTCATACATCGTCAAATGAATATTTAAATAATATTCATCAAATAATATGAACTGAGTCATAAGCCCTCGAATAAATATTCAAATAATATTCAATAAATAATATAAAGGAGTCATAAGTCCTCGAATAAATATTCAAGTAATATTCAATAAATAATATAAAGGAGTCATTAGTATATTCAAGTAATATTCAATAAATAATATAAAGTTATCGAATAAACCTTATTCGAATAATAGTTTTGAAAACTATAACCATACATATATATAAATATATATATATATAATCTACTCGGGATCCTCGACTCCCGGTTTTAGAAAATGTTTTCACCTTTGGGTCCCTATACTAAGGGTATATGCAAATTACCGCTATTTTCTAGCATAGGTATTATCAACTGAACTAACAGATATATATTTCAAGAATATGATACAGGCATACATATATACCATATCACATGCTACAATATATCGCAAGAATTTGCTAAATAACCATTATGCATCTATCACAAGATAATGCATGTACAAATGTATACATCACAACAACAGTATAACGGATAGAAAACTTGTCTGAGTGCTCCCGGATAGACTTAAGCTTAGAGTGGGTCCGATAACCTATGAACAACAACATAAGTCGGAATTAAACCCCGGTCGCTTAAGAAACTAGACTTTAACCATTTAGAGTCCTAACGTTCGCTTTCGCGCTTAACGATTTACTTAAGTCGCTCGAGTACCCTCGGCTCCCCCATTTTTAATAAATTAACCATTACGAGTTTTAAGGCGATTCTTTCGCAAGTATATTACCAATTGCCTAATCCACTTTACATAATTGTTTCTTACCCCAATTAGTCATTTAAGGTCCTTAACCAAGGTTTCAAAGTAAGGAGAGGGGTAATGATTCGTTCGCGAAACGTCGTTACTTAAAACGGCTGTTTCTCCTAAACCGTACATCGGAATCAAACGAACTACATATCAAAACGAAGCTCGTAACATGAACTATCTAAACATGGCAATGGTCAAAACCTAGCAGGGAGTTCTCGGGTCCTAATGTTATGAAAAAAAGCAGTCTAAAGTAAATCGGACATTATGACGGCTATGTTTACGCGATTTCCCAAATTTATACCATTCCAAATCCACCACAATTCAACCCCAATTCACAACCAAATCAAAACTCCATCCATACTACATCATAACAGCCCCAACAACTCAACATTAATAATTTATACTTATTCCCCACATGAACTAAAAGCTTTACTTAAGTTCTTTAACTAATTATCAAGATTTACAACTCCAAAAACACCACAAAACCAACTAATCTCTACAAACTCAACCAAACTTTAAACAAACAAGCATCATGCTTCCCATATATCATATCAATCATTCATTCCTAATTACTCAAAATTAAAGCTAGGGTTTGGAGTTTATACCTTCTTGAAGCTTCTTAATCAATGAAAGATCCTTGGAATGCCCATGGAAGCCTTGATCTATGCTTAAGCTACCTTGAACTTTCATAAAAATCAAGAAAACCAAAGTTATTTCTTGAAGGTTACTATTCACCATCTTCTTCCTTAATTTATTGGAAGAGATTGTGAAGGAATTAGAAGTTTAAACTTATAGGATATCCATATCTATGTACAAGGAACCTTAGATAATTACCTTGTGATTTAACAATGCTTGGAACTTGATTTTTGATTTTTCTTCCTTTGAAAAAGAAGAAAAGCCGAGAGCAAGATGATGAGAATGAAATGATTTTGTGTTTTTTGATTTTTTTGGCTTAGCTTGGTTGTTTTTTGTTTTGTTTTTGGTTAATTACCTTAATAACCTTATATTTGTGTGGTTATAAACCAACCACACCTCCTCCTTCCCTATGTCATGCTTGCATCACCTTATTATGTCATCATCCCTAACTTGTCCTCTCCTTATTGGTTGGATGACCTCATCATCCCTAACCTCCTTGATTAACTTCCTAATTATTTGCCTAATGACCGCTGATCTGTTATACGGTTCGCTTAACTTTCGTTTTCGTTTATCGTTTGAGGGATCATACCCAGGATCTTATTACTTGGGTTTCCTTAACCTTTCTCAATGCATTATATTCCTTTTATGATCCTCTCTTATAATCCTTTAATTTAAATCATTTTTATCCTGTTACCTTATACTCAATTCTTTCCGTATATAGTGGATTTCCGGGAAAAATCAAAGTGTTCGGAATTGGATTCTGACGATCTTTACATACACTTATATACCACATAGAGTACTAATAATATCCCAGAAGATCAATAACAGAACCCTACATAGTGTGGCATGAAAAGTTTTCTCATTCAGCATAATCTGCAAAATCACTATTCATAAGGGTTTCAAAAATTTCCAAAAATTGGGGTTATTACACTGAACCTTTGCAATCTGAACACTAACATCCCTAGATGTTTTCCAGGCCTTGATTATCTCTTGCTCACTTTCTAACTGTGTAGAAAGAATTTCTACTTTTTTAACAGCTTCTGCTAGTTCACTCTCAACAGTCAAGCATTTAAGTTTTATCTTTTCAAGCTCAATTACCTGATCCTCTAACACATCATTCCTATCACTTAAAAACACATTATTCTCCTTGATCCTAGTGTTTTCTTTTGCTAGTGATTTAAGGGAAACACGCAAATGATATAATTCATTGGTCATATCATTTATGGCTTCATTGCATTCATGTTTAGAGAGCTGAGAGAGATCAGTAGTAATTACCTGGTTGCTTGATGAACTAGTTTCATTTTCATCAGAATTAGCCATCAGGGCTAGGTTGACATATTCCACATCATCATCTTCATTTACCCCATCTGCTGCCCAATCATCTTGAGTGAGAAAAGCTCTTTCCTTTTGTTTGAGCAAATCAAAATACTTCTTTTTGTAATCAACTTGCTCAAATTTCTTTTTCTCAGAATTTGGCTTCCTACACTCACTTGCAAAGTGTCCACTAATGCCACATTTGTAACATTTGAACTTTGATTTGTCCACCATGTTTTTGTTTGGCTTAGTGAACTTTGTGTTTTTCCTGAACTTCATTTTTGCAAACTTCCTGGACAGAAAGGCCAAATATTCTTCAATATCATCAGATTCATCCTGACTGGAATTGTCTTCATCCTCAACAACTTGCTCTTTACCCTTGCTTGATTCTAATTTGCTTGTGCCAATTTTGAGACTTGGCATTGTCTTCTCCTCATTCCTGGCTTCCATCTTCTCACTGTCAGCTACAAGAGCAACTGTTCCTCCTTTTCTCTTTCCCTTTTCCAACAGCTCATCCTGCTCCATTTCAAGTTCATAAGTCTTCAGAATTCCATATAATCTTTCAAGTGTGAAGTTCTTATAATCTTGAGAATTTCTCAAAGAGACAGTCATGGGCTTCCATTCCTTTGGCAGAGACCTAAGAAATTTTAAGTTGGAATCCTTGACTTGGTACACTCTACCATACAGCTTCAATCCATTCAACAGTTTCTGAAACCTGTTGAAGGTATCATTTAATGATTCACCTTCTTCAAAGTGAAAATATTCATACTGTTGAATAAGAAGCTGCATCTTGTTCTCTCTGACCTGCTCATTACCTTCACAGATGATTTGTACAGTATCCCAAACTTCCTTTGCAGTTTGGCTATTGATGACATTGTCAAACATATCTTGATCTAAGCCATTAAACAAAATGTTCATGGCTCTCTTATCCTTGCGGATTTCTTCCATGTCTTCAATAGTCCATTCTGCTTTTGGCTTGGGAATGGACTGTCCAACAACAACTGTTACAGTAGCAGCTGTGGCTACTTTGTGAGGGATGTGAGGACCATTTTCAATACAGTTGATGTAGCTTTCATCTTGAGAAAGAAGATGTAAATGCATCTTCACTTTCCAGTGATGATAATTATCTTTTTCCAGGACTGGGATCTTTACACCAATATCCTTCCTACTCATGATGGTAGCAGGAGGATTCTTCTGTGCACTCATGATGTTAGCAGAATAGATCTTTAAACTCTTTGTATGTTAAGAGCTTGCTCTGATACCAATTGTTATTCCCAGTGGACTAACAATGAGATTTACAGAAGGGGGTTGAATGTAAATCTCAAAACTTTTTCAAGTTTTGAGCAGTTTCTAAGGCTATGTGTTTGAGTGATCAAATGTGTGTGAATTGCTTGAAGCTGATGCAGACAGATATATATTCAAACACAAATGTAATGAGCACAAAGAACTTAAAAACTTTTCTGGTGGATTTGTTGTTCCACCAGAGATGTGTTATTTCAGAAAATCTGTGATTCAAAGAATTAAATCACAGCTGCTTCCTTGTACAAACTAGATGATTTTCTCTTTTGATATTTCTAAACAGCTCAGGAAAATTCATATCTAATTACTAGCTGCTACTTGGTTTATATATCACCAAGTTTACAAGTGAAGACAAACTGTAAAATACAATTGAAAAGATTCTTCACATGTTTCTTCTTCATTTCTCTATCCAATGCAATCTAGGATAATCTGTAAATCTTTGAATACTTCCTTGTTTGCATCAGAATGGAAATGCTGCATTTTCTTGATTCCTCCTAGAGGCTTCCACATTCCAGTGTGTCTCTGTCAACCCCCGTGCCTCTGTCAGCTTGTGAATTGTCACTATCAACTGCTAATGAACTAAGCATCCGTTGAAGCTTTCATCCTTTGATGCCTTATCCGTTGAGGCTTTATCCGTTGAAGCTTTATCCGTTGATGCATTATCAGTTGAAGTCTTTATCCGTTGAAGCACTTATCCGTTGATGGATATTATCCGTTGAAGCATTAGAGACATACGTTGAAGCTTTGTTTCTTATCCGTTGAAGGTCTTCAATATCCATTGACACTTCTTCACTTATACAAAATTACAAGGCATGAAATATTTACAATTAGCCCTCCTATTTGTACATCCATTAGTAGTCAACATGACTGATTATTTCCTAACAACATCTAAGAATTACAGCTTGAAACCAGAGAGTGAAATGTGCTACAATACTAAACTTATTGCTAAGTAAAGCTACTCCTTCAACGGATAGCCAAGATGGTCTTATCCGTTGAGGCTACAAATACTAGATTTCTACTTAAGTATTTTGCTTAACTTATCATCAAACTAATACACATATTCCTAACAGTCTAAGCATTATACATCTCTATGTATCACATGAAGCATTTAAAAGCAGTTAAAACAGTCAAACACAGCTTTAAAACACTTCTGTTAGCTATAAACAGTTCGAAACAATTTCATAAAATATCATATAATATACCATTAGAAGCGTCTCGAAAAGACGAATCCAACGACACCAAAATCGGCCAAATCTGAGCTAGCACGCTCCCGCACGCGCCGAAAGAAGATCTCCCACGCGCCCCCACGCGCGTCACGCGCCTAACCCCCTATGCTGACGTCAGCATGACGTCATCTGATGACGTCAGCATGACGTCATCATCGCGTGTCTTCCACACGCCGCGCGTGGCACGCCAGCGCGTGAGCCCCACGCGCGCGTGGTCGACGCGCGGTCCTTCGTTCTGTTTTCAGCAGTCGCCGTTTTCCTCCTCGATTGTTGTGCCGCCGTACTTGTACTCTGTACCTTTGCTTTGCTTTTCTCCGTGCAGAACAACACAACAGTACAGCAGTCCACAGCAGATGCAGATGTACAAATATATATACATACTTACAATATCATATATATATACTTATTAAATTACGAATTTAATTGTAAGAACTTCAAAAATTCATAATAAAAAATCTATACAT
This sequence comes from Apium graveolens, assembly GCF_009905375.1. NCBI lineage: Eukaryota > Viridiplantae > Streptophyta > Magnoliopsida > Apiales > Apiaceae > Apium > Apium graveolens. Next base: position 74,772,503 of record NC_133654.1, read on the forward strand.
CATAAAATTATGAAAAAAATATCCAGACGATCTACAACACTTGTAAAACCCAGATTAACATTCAAAATTATTCTGAGAAACGATTTCTCATCAGACAAAATTAATCCATGATATAACTTGTAAAAATCATAATTAATTCATACAAGCACATAAAATTCTGAAATTTTTACCACAGATCTATATGCATACAACCTATGCTCTGATACCATTATTGGATTTTAATCGCAGCGGAGGCATGGTAAAACACTTTTACATATATAAATTCTAAATAATAGCATATAAATCGTGGTAAAAACATAGGGATCGATTACTAACCTTTAATATGCGATCCAAGAGCAACGATCGGAGATCCTTAGCAGCTGCTCCTTAAACGTGAATCACTCCACCGGTACCTAATAATAATAATAATAATAATAATAATAATAATAATAATAATAATAATTTTAGCAAGACACAACACGCGCTTAAAGTTAATAAGCCCTGGGATTACATTCGTTGACTCAATTATTCACACTTCACAGCCTCCGTTGATTTGGCTGAGGTTTATACTCGATACTCTCATTTACTCCTCTATGTTAATTTCATGTTCTAATATTACCTTGACTTGATTGTTTATACTCCCTCCGTCCCTCCCAAATGTTTACATTTGGGTGGGGCGCGGAGTTTAAGAAAAATGATAAAGTAGTGGAGAAAAGTTGAAAAAATGAGTAAAGTAGTGGGACCGATTAATATTATATATATAAAGTGGTTATAGTGGAGGAAAATAGTGGATGTAGTTAATTTAAAAATTATAAAAACTTTACTATTTTTGGAAAGTTTTGAAATGTAAACAATTGGATGGGACATCCAAAAAGGAAAGTGTAAACAAATGGGAGGGACAGAGGGAGTATGTTTCATAGAACTGCCTATTGTAATTTTATTAAGTTCAGCTTAATTACATGAATATTGTTTTTTTTACTAGAATTATATTGTATTTGTTTCGTAAAAACAGTGCTTAAGTAGTGGTGCTGACCTGGCGATTAATTGTTTTGATATAATAAGGTTTTGAGGCTGTTATAATGATTTTGGTTAGTTAAACGCTTTGAAATGTCTGTGTGTTTTCGATGAATTTCGATGTTAAGAAGCTGCCTTGGTTTTAGTAGGACGGTTGACTTGTAATTTCTTGTTTTCGAGCTTTGGCTGATTTACGAGGTTATTATTGTATGCGTGGATTGTATAAGAATATCAGAGATTAAAATTTGTTGACAAATAGGATTCGGAACTAGCAGAGTTCTAATTTAGTGGTAAGTGTAGAGTGTAATGTATGCATATGGAAGGTGCTAAGTTGGGGTCAGAATTCTGTATTTGTGTCGGAATTTGTAGCGCTTAAGAATTTTGTATTCGGATTATCTTGTTGATTTAAATGATGTCATGGAGACCGGAAATGATTAACAATTAATGTATTAGTTCGTATCTAGGACTAAAGGTATATAATCTAATTGGATTCTTTCGTGCAAAGTTTTGGTTTGATCTAGTATATGTGAATTGAGAATAGTTGTATATTCTAATCGCTTCTCATGATAGATACAATTTAGGTCTAGCTGTCGCACAATTATCGTTATTGTAATTTACATAATAGCCGCGGTGTTTGGCAACCTAGCATCTGAATTATAATCTTGTTGTTACCTACGGAGTTAAGAAACTGTTTGGCATTCATTGGTTTTGCTTGCATAACAATGCTCCTGGTCATTGAGTTTGAGAGTGCTATTAGTCGGTTTTAGTTTGGTAATAAGGCGGGTTTGCTGCATCTAATCTTCTGCTAATGTTTGATGCATCTTGAATAATTCTTGATATATCTTTTTTGTGCTGTTTTAGTTAATGTTGTTTTAATACAATATGTTTTCAGTACGAAAATCTGTAACTTTTGGTATAATACATTGTCAATGTGATTGTTCTTCACTTGCTTTTTTTTTGAAGTTTTATGAAGTTGGGACTCTTGTGCTCGATTCAGGCACTATGTACCGAACTTGTCGACCCTACTATACCAAACCAGCCAAGTAGTTTGGCTTGACATTCATAATTGGTCTGTTTTGATCTGAAAAGTGCCCAAACCAGTGAACTTGGTTTAATTCTGTTTGAAAAAACAAATCATGTTATACTTTCTGATATAGGCTAATAATGCCTGTTCTACCAAGAGAAGGAAATTAGATTGTTTATTTCTTCCTTAAAACCTGTTTATATATATATATATATATATATATATATATTAAAACAGTAATCTACATTTGAACATAATTTAAAAATTATTTAATGAAATTTGCATTTCTTGCTATGTATAATATTATCCTTGTTTTTTGGTGTATGCAGAGCCTTTTCTTCACGACATTGTCATCTTCGTCATATAGTATTTAATTGCTTCTGTAGTATCACCCAATGAGTTTCTACGGTCTAGTGGAGCATACTCTGAGGGATATTCTTCTGCTGATCAATCCTACGAGGGATGATTGGGGAATAAGATTTCATATTATTGAAGACATTCGAGCTGCTGTTCAGACTGTCGAAAGTCTTAGAGGTAAGCTCCCCGGCTGATTATGCACATCCTTACCCCCTTTCTTTTTATGTACATGCTTTCTCCCTAACTTATTATGTACATCCACGTTTCCTGGCTTATGATGTACCTTCTTGTTCCAATGCTTCCCCATAGTGAGAACTGATTTTGGAGAAAATATTACTTAGTATCATAATTGCAAGATCAAACTAAATAAAGCAGATATGTCACTTTATGTTCATTCTTATTATATTGCTCACATGTTACATTGAGATCCTTATGTAAGATGACTTAATTGACATTTCCAATGGTGATAATGGCATATCCCCCAAAACAGAGATGAATTAATGAAGGCCATACGAAGTTGGATGTAAATTTGAGATGTTCATTGATAATACTTAGTTACTGCAGTTTCTTAATTTTTTGAATGGAGTAGCTCTTTTTTATTGGAAATGGCAATATGACCAACTCACGTTTGAACTCTGTAAACAGGTGCAACGGTGGAGCCGTTTGGATCATTTGTATCTAATCTCTTCACAAGATGGGGAGATTTGGATATATCAATAGAAATATTAACTAATTCATATATTTCGAATACGGCTAAGAAGCAAAAGCAAAACTTGTTAAGAGATGTTCTGAAAGCTCTTAGAAGTAAAGGTAATCCCTTTCAAGATCTTGATACTATTTATATATATGTAATTGTGGTTGCCTCGCAATGTTTTACAATATGGTTTGGAAATAATAGATCTTGATACTATTTACATATATGTAATTCTGGTTGCCTTGTGATGTTTTACAATATGATTTGGAAAATGTTGTATTTGTGGAGTCTACTGATTTTTGCATTTTAGAGCATATAATCTATATTTATTGGTGTAACTTGCCTAATTATCGCTTCCTTGTGTTGGTGCAAGTAATTTTTTTGCAAGTGACTGAGTGCTATCCTGGAAGGTGAGAAAACATAAGAAATCATCCTTCTTCAACATGCCAACGAAAGGCATATTTACTTTATGGACATGCACACTAAGCTTAAAAACATGATTGCATCTTTCTCATGATTTATCTTCTAGATACCTGTAACCTGTCTCATTTTCTTCACATGATCACAAAACCATATACTTTGTTGCTGTGTGCTGTGAATCAAACTCACTTCTACTACTTAAATAGTTGCACAGGTATATAACTTCGATACTAGATAATAATAATGTTTAACAGGAAAATGAACAAGATATGACTCCTATTATCGACAAGAACAATAGAGCCTCGCCAATCGTTCGAGAGGATTGGTCTCTCCTACATAAGCACTGTAATAATACTCCACATAACCCTAATTTTTCTCTTCCCCCGAATAAGTAATCACAATTCTGATTCTATCTACTCCCCGCTGGAGTTACCAAACTGCCCCTGTCTTTTAAATTACCAAACTGCCCTGGTCTTGCTCTGTTTCTCTTTTCTTGTCCTTGGTATTTTTTCTTGAATAAGTTAACAGCACAGGTGCCTTATGTGGGTTCCCTGCATTACCCTGGGCCCAAAAAGCCACCTTGTCCCCAAGGTGGAACTGAGGAAAATGGATGTCAACATTCGAGAAGTCCTCCCAAGTAGCTTCCCAACTAGGCAATGCTTTCCACTTCAATAGTACTTGAGTCACAGCTTGTCCTCCATGGTTTTGGGTGCGGACATCTAACACTAATTCTGGCTCCACATTGAGCACCACATCTGCAGACAACTGAGGAGGAATAGTGGGGTTTGCCATGACTGAAACAATAGCACGCTTTAACTGAGATATGTGAAATACGTTGTGAATCCTGGAAGTTGGTGGCAACTCGAGTTTGTACGCAACCTTTCCCACTCGCTCGGCTATGACAAAAGGACCATAGAAACGAGGAGAGAGCTTCTCATTGCGCCTGGTAGCCAATGACGATTGTCGATATGGCTGAAGTTTGATATAGACAGCCTCCCCCACCTGAAATTCTAATTGTTAGCGTTTAGCATCTTCATAAGACTTCATGTACTGCTGGGCCTGGAGAAGATGGGCCTTCAAGTCATCTAAAAGCGCATCCCTTTCTATCATTAACTCTTGTAACGTGGCTACAGTTGTGCCCCCTTGTTCAAAACGAATGAGACGTGGAGGTTCACGTCCGTAGAGAGCTTGAAAGGGTGAGTGTTTAGTCGAGGCATGAACAGATGTGTTATAACAATATTCTGCCAATGGCAGCCAAGTACTCCATGTTCGGGGCTGACCATTCACGAAACACCTAAGATACCCTTCTAGTGTTTTATTAACTACCTCTGTTTGACCGTCCGACTGGGGGTGGTAAGCTGAGCTGTGCCGTAATAAGGTGCCTTGCATTTTGAATAACTCTTTCCAAAAGAGGCTCATGAAGATACGGTCACGATCTGAGACTATAGTGGAGGGAAACCCGTGCAAACGCACTATCTCTTTGATAAACAGATTTGCAACTGTAACAGCAGAGAATGGGTGGCTCAAACCCAAAAAATGACTGTACTTTGTGAGACGATCAACGACTACCAGCACCGTGTTAAACCCATTGGAACGGGGCAGGCCCTCAATAAAATCAAGAGACACATCTTCCCAAACTTTAGTTGGGATTGGAAGTGGTTGGAGGAGGCCGGCTGGTCGTAGGGTGGAGTATTTGTTTTTCTGACATATAACACACTTTTGGACATATTTTGATACTGCCTGTCGCATACCTACCCAAAACCATTCACTGGACAGCCGCTTGTAGGTTTTGAACTCACCCGCATGGCCCCCAAGTGCCGAATCGTGGTATTCATGCAGCAATTTAATCACTAGAGTAGACTTGGATGGTAAGACTAATCTTCCCTTGTACCGTACCACATCCTTGTCCAAAGTGTAGCCCTGCATGGGCATGTTTCCAGCCTTTAATTCTCTCTGCAATTTCTGTATAAAAGGATCAGCCTGAAGCTGCTGATGTAAATCTGCCCAATCCACACCACTTATAGTTACCAGAGAATTCAAAGTTGATGTGCCAACAAATTCACGAGATAACGCATCAGCCACCCTGTTTGTTGGGCCTGGTTTATAATGAATAGTAAAATTATACCCCATTAGCTTGCAAATCCAGCTTTGGTAGTCTGCTCCCACTTCCCGCTGCCCCATGATGTACTTTAGGCTTTGTTGATCAGTGCGGATCTCAAATTTATTTCCCAGGAGGTAGTGACGCCACTTTTGAACAGACAAAACAATCGCCATCAACTCTTTTTCATACACTGATTTCATTCGGGCCCGAGGTCCAAGAACTTTACTAAAAAATGCAATAGGGTGGTTATTTTGCATTAACACCGCCCCTAAACCAACCCCTGATGCGTCCGTCTCCGAAATGAAGGGTAACTTAAAATTTGGCATGACTAAAACCGGGGCCGTTGTCATAGCTTTCTTTAAGTCCTGAAAAGCTTGGTTTGCTGCTGAATTCCACGCAAAGCAATCTTTCTTTAGCTGTCCGGTTAGAGGGAATGCAATTCGGGCATAGCTTTTTATGAATTTTCTATAGTACCCGGTTAGGCCCAAGAATCCCCGTAATGCCTTGATGTTTTGGGGTACTGGCCATTTAGTCATAGCCTGCACTTTAGTTGGGTCTACTGCCACTCCTTCTGCGGAAATAACATGCCCCAAATAAGAGATCTTATGCCTCCCGAATTCACATTTTTTCTCATCGGCATACAATTTATGCCGCGCTAACAATTCCAGGACCTGCTGCACATGGCCCGCATGTTCTTCCTCATTCGCACTATATACCAAAATATCGTCGAAAAATACGAGGACGAATTTCCGAAGGCATGGACGGAATATATCATTCATAATGCTTTGAAACGTGGCCGAGGCATTTGTAAGGCCAAACGGCATTACCAAAAATTCGTAATGGCCTTCGTGAGTCCGAAAAGCCGTTTTTGGTACATCCTCCATGCACACCCTCACTTGATGGTACCCCGATTTCAAATCTAACTTTGAATAAATTCCTGCCCCAAAAAGCTCATCAAGAAGTTCATCAAACGGTTACCTTATTTAAGGCACGGTAATCAACACAAAATCGCCATGATCCGTCTTTTTTTTTTACTAAAAGGACAGGGCTGGAAAATGGGCTACTCGACACTTGTATAATTTGTGCAGTCAGCATATCTCGAATTAGCTTCTCGATTTCCTCTTTTTGGCTGTGGGGGTAACGATACGGACGGACACTAACAGGGTTTGCCCCCTCCCGCAACATAATCTTGTGTTCCTGTGGCCTCACGGGCGGTAAACCTGCTGGCATATGAAAAACTTCATTGTATTTCTCTAGTATTGGTCTCAAAAATTTTGGTGTGTTTCTATTTTCCCCCTCGCTGTTCCTACCAGCTCCTGTCTGTTGTAACACGTTTAACTCCACCAAATACCCTGAACCTCCTTTTCTTAAGTGTCGTATCATAGCTTTTAATTATACCCCTGTACGCCCTAGTGACGGATCCCCTTTAAGAGTGATTACATCTTTCCCAACCTGAAATTTGATCGTTTGTTGCTTCCAATTGATGGTAGTTGTGCCTAATTTTTCTAACCATTGTACTCCTAATATTACGTCCGAGTTGCCTAAGGGAAGCGACAAGAAATCCTCAATTATATTAGCCCCCTGTAACTCCAGTACTACCCCCAAGCAGATTCCCTTACCTTGCACCTCCTCCCCTGTCCCCAACGATACGCCAAATGACGTGGAAGGCGATACCCTAACCCCTAGTCTCGCAATAGCTTCCTTAGATAAAAAATTATGAGTCGCACCTGGATCAACCATCACTACAACCTTCTGGTCATTGATTGTTCCTTCCAGGTTGAAGGTCTTAGGGCTTGTAAGCCCCATTACGGAGTTTAATGAGATCTCTGCATGGGTTGTGTCCGTGGGTAATTCTCCCAACTCCTCTTGCAACTCACTCCCTGGACTAAGTTCCCCTTCTTCATCTTCCTCTTCTTGTGTGAGGAGTACACTCAATTCTTTGCGACGACACCGATGTCCAATTGACCATTTATCATCACAACGGTAGCATAGCCCCTTTTCCCTCTTCAACTGCAACTCCTTCTCACTTAATCTCCTTATTTCACCGAGAGGTTTTGCTACTGGTAACGGACTACTGCCAGTTGTTACCGTGGAGGCTGCATAACTCGTATTGAATCTGTTGGGGGAAGAGTAAGTAGATTGATTGCTTCGGTTCGCAAAGCTGGACTGCCCACTTCCACTACTCCTGCTACTTGCACTGGACCCCATTCGCCACTCTGCCTTATGACTTGTCCCCGACCTTATCTTATCCTCCACCATTAAGGCCAATTCCATCGCATGGTCTACGGATACAAGTCCTAACAAGCGAACCTCAGCCCGTATCTCACTTTTTAGCCTATTAAGAAACTGACCCAACGCCAACTCCTTCGATACATTCTCTAAGGGTGCAAGTAACTCTATAAATTTTAATCTGTACTCAGAAACCGTACCTGTTTGGTTGTGTCCCAACCATTGTTCCTGCAGCGTTCCAGTTGCCACTGACCTGAATTGACGTCGGAGAAGCAATTTCACTTGTTCCCAGCGTTCAATTGGCCTTCTACGGTGTTCCCATTGGAACCAAATTAAGGCTTGCCCCTCCAATGCTACCACTGTGGCTTCTATCTTCTCTTCTTCACTTAGGCGGTAGAAGTTGAAATACCGCTCTGCCCGCAATATCCAACAATCCGGGTTGGTACCATCAAATAGGGGTAAGTCTAACCGTTTGAACCTCCAATTTGACCCCCCTGCAAAACCTCCATTAAAACCCATTCCTCCACCAGGTCCTCCACCCGACCCGACGCCTCCATGTCCCTCTTCCCCAATAGGCGTCCCACTCGAATTACTGCTTTCCCCCACTGCTAAGCCCCCATTTTTTACAGAACCCTGTAACCCAACCTGATTGATGCTCTTCTCTAAATTCTTTGACAGACCCATGTGCGTCGACTGAAGCCCAGTTATAGTAGACTGCATCTATCTTTGAAATTTCACTTGATTCTCCTTTATTGATGTAATTAAAGACTCCTGGTGTTCTCTAGAATGGCTAATTCGTCCCTCCAAACGAATTGTAGCCTCTTCTAGCTTATTCTCCTGCCTCTTCAGTGTCTCTTCCATACAAGATAGAAACCTATTTGCCAGTGCTTGTTCCATCGCTGCCACTGCAGCTTTTAACACCGCCGACACTTCTTCAGCCACGGTTGTACGGATCGTGTTGTGTATGGATGTAACCCCTTGTTCCAGCTCATCCAAACGTTGTTTTGTATCCTTTGGCACCATCGATCTACTGCTCTGATACCAGATTTTGCTGTGAATCAAACTCACTTCTACTACTTAAATAGTTGCACAGGTATATAACTTCGATACTAGATAATAATAATAATGTTTAACAGGAAAATGAACAAGATATGACTCCTATTATCGACAAGAACAATAGAGCCTCGCCAATCGTTCGAGATGATTGGTCTCTCCTACATAAGCACTGTAATAAAACTCCACATAACCCTAATTTTCCTCTTCCCCCGAATAAGTAATCACAATTCTGATTCTATCTACTCCCCGCTGGAGTTACCAAACTGCCCCTGTCTTTTAAATTACCAAACTGCCCTGGTCTTGCTCTGTTTCTCTTTTCTTGTCCTTGGTATTTTTCCTTGAATAAGTTAACAGCACAGGTGCCTTATGTGGGTTCCCTGCACTGTGTATGATGCCTTTTTTTGAATATTGTCTGTTGGCAATGTGTATTTTGCATATTTTAGTCATTCTTTGTCATTAATACTACACGAGGATGGTTGCTTTGATGTGTTCAATTCATAGATGCTGCTAATACTTGGAAATGCCAAAGTTTTTTAAAATATCGCAAACAACCACCAAAATATTTAGCGGAGCAGCATTTTCTGAACGGATCGAACCAACCATTTCTGCTAGATAAATGTATGACGAAGAATGATGGAGATATTTGGAATACAGATTTCCTATAAAGATTGTAGGACAGGCTTTGGACAACTAGATGGATCATATACATGCAAAGAAAGTAAATGGTTTTGTGATAAGCTTAAGAATATAAATACATAATGAAACATTTATTTGTTAGAGAAATTCATGACAAAAATGTTATATTCTTGATTTATAGAGTTAAATGCACTTTGTACCCTCAAACAAAGTTGAAAAAACAATTTTGTATCAGAACTTTCAGAAATACAACTTGCACCCCTCAACTTCGACTTGCTAAGTCAGTATGCACCCTTTTGCAGATTATAATTAAAATGATAAGGGGTAAAACTGGAATTTCATTTTAAAATGTAAATAAATTTTAGTTAGAATTTCAAATACAAGTTAAAATATTTATAAAAATGATTTCTTTTATATTAAATATTAATATTGACCAAAATATTTTTATTAAATGCACATGAAATAATAATGACGTCAAAGAATTAAAAATGAAACAATTAGATTTAAATTAAGTATATAATTAAAAAAATATAAAAAGTCATTTTGAATTTACTTTTGGTAAAATTATATAATTTTTGGCATTATTATAACTAAAATTTGAAACTCAACTAAATAGTATTATTCGAAAATTTTAAAGTTCTTATTTTATAGCTATAATAATAAAGTTCAGTTTTTAATATAATCTGAAAAATAAGAAATTTAGTTTAGTTAATATTTTACTGAAATTCCCATTTTACCCCTTACTTTTTTAATTATAACAGTCAAAGGGGTGCTTCCTGATTTGGCGGGTTGAAGTAGAGGGGTGCAAACTGAGTTTCCAATACTCTTGATACACATTTGTTTTTGAAACAAAATAAGAGGGTGCAAAGTGCATTTAACCCTGAATTATATGAATGTACAAAACTTTGATGTGCCTTTGCTTGTCATGTAGAGGAAGAATGATTGCTCAAGTTTTTACAGTGCACAGAATGCACTCATAAGAAATTAACACTAATATATCATCAGGAACTGTGGACGATCTTGGATATGGATAAGAAATTAACTGATCCCATCTTAAAGTTGGGCACAACTTTCTGCATGAGCTAATTAAACGAACTATTGAATTTGATATTCTTAGACACATCTGTTTTAATATTATAACAAGGACTTTCTGCAGGTACGTGGCGTAAGCTCAAATATATTGGTAATGCTAGAGTACCCATCTTAAAGTTGGAGCACAACCTTCAAAATATCTCTTGTGATATCTCCATCAATAATTTGAACGGTCAAATGAAGTCCAAGTTGCTGTTCTGGATCAATGATATTGATGGACGCTTTCGTGATATGGTTTTGCTAGTATGTCCCCATGTCAAAGAATAAGTGCTATCTTGGGAAGTATAACTGTATAAGGACCATTTTGACCCTTTTTTATGTACAGGTCAAGGAATGGGCCAAAGCACATGATATCAATGATTCAAAGTCTGGGTCTTTGAATTCTTATTCTCTCAGTTTGCTGATTATCTTTCATTTTCAGGTATATCAGTATCTTCTATTTGTGTTAATAAATTTGCTGCACTGTAAATGGTTTCCAATCAAGTGAGTAGTTATTTTTAAAGTTTAGAAGGATAACAAGTAATGATTAAAAGACATCATAAATAATTAAAACGTGCATAAAGGGAAGACAACATAGCATATCAAATTGTTTTTGCATCATGTAATTAGTATCCTTTTTTAGGGATTTTGCCTTGTGCATAAATAGCTTAGAATAATTTGATGCTTGTGTTTGTTTTGGATGATTTTGGTATATAACTGATTTTCCAAATGTCTTCTGGTCTATAGAAATGTTATTTTAGTATAAGAGCTTGATTGCTTAATTAGTATCTATAATTCGACTCTTGTATTTTTTTTGGATGATTCTAGTATATAACGGATTTTCCACATGTCTTCTGGTCTATACAAAAGTTATTTTAGTATAAGAGCTTGGTTGCTTAATTTTTTTGGCTAATTTAATATTATGTTTATTATAACATGAAAGTCTGAACTTCTACATTGTTTATCTTGATACCATTCTCCAATATTTCGCACAGACATGCGTACCTGCAATTCTACCTCCTCTTAAAGATATATATCCAGGAAATTTGTCGGATGACCTTAAAGGTACCCTTTATGATAAATTTATATATTATTGGACAACATTTAGTTACATTTTTTTATATTTTTGCTTGTTATATTTGAAATGCAAGTCTAGCTAAACTTTCCTGCCTCACTCTCAATTTGATGAACATATCTCATTGGAGTATTATGTGCCTGCCCCTGCCTAATTCAAATTCTTAAATATGAATATCTCATCTCTCTCTCTATATATATATGTAGTGGTTGTAGTGCATATCTTTGGTTTCGAGTGGGAAATGCTGGGTTTGCTTGGTTTAGTTTAGTTATATATAACTATAAGGTGTATGTTCTGAATATAAACTGACGGCAACAAGTGAAATGATGGTACATCGGCTTACAGTGTACTGACTACTGACTACTAACTTAGCCTGTTAAAACCTAATTTAATGGGGTCAAGCTAAGAGTCTAATTGGGGGCTAAAAATCTGATTCCAAAATTACACAATATAGATACAGGATATATTGTACCCTCTATGGTAAATCAAGTTGTTTAAATATAATAGGGCTTTCTATTGCTGAAGTCCTCAGAGATCGTATTGCAGGCTAATTCAGTAATCTTTTTTAGACGTAAGGGGTACAAACACTATATATATTTCATATGTGGGTACAAAAAATTTAGTCATTTTATATATAGGGTTTAATTTAAAACATGTACTGAAAATCCTAGAGATTTATCGCTGTGATTTAAACTTCATGCATTTCATGATGATTGCATGATGTAAAAATATGTGCAGAGATTAACATCCTGCAATCTGAAAATCATCTGTTTTGGTAGGAAGATTAACATTATGCGATCTGAAAATCATCTGTTTTGGTAGGGAATATCATCGTTTGAAATTTATGTCAGTTAATTAAGGTTCTAATTTATTGCACTACTACACATTTTAACTTGCATAATATTCATTTTTGAACTTGCATAGCACTTTCAAGTACTATGTAAGCCAGTGCTATGCAAGTGAAATCCAGTTACATAACACTTTTTTTTGTGCTATCCAAGTTCATTACTTAGATAACACTTCTTGAAAGAGCTATGCAAGTACGTTCTACCTAAGCGAAACACTACATCAGCATTTCTTCAAACGCTATCTAAGACTATTAAATTGAAAACTCTACCTACTTACGTAGCTCTTTAAAATCGCTGTGCAAGTAGTCCACCATTTAAATAAAATAAATATTTCTATTGCACTTTTTCAAAATCCCAGTTTAATTGTTTTTTCAGCCACTATTATTTTTACAAAAACATTTCACAACTACAGTTATAAATAGGCTATAACCAATTCCGATATAAAAATTAGACTAGCAACTCGTATTGCTTCGCTATAACCCAAATTAATTCCAGATATCAAAATGTTACAATAAAATAGCATACTTCAAAAAAATTCAAATATCAGCATGTTACAGTAAAACATCAAAATCTACTTCTTTAGCTATTTGTTCTTGAGAAACAATATAGCATCCAACTGTAATCAAATTCTCAGCCAATTTTCCACTCTTAAAATTGATACATATGTGTATCTGTAGATTGTATGAATTGCAGCTGGCTTCATCTTAATCGAAGATATATTCTCTGCACCCATGGTATGTAAATATAAACATGGATTGTTGCAAGGCTGAATCAATAAAAAATGCGTCTGCATCATTTAATATTACCAAGTCAATCAATGCAGGCTTAGTCTTGGTTAAGACAAAATTGACACGTGAAATATTAATAACTAAACGTACCATTTGAATCATCTGCCACATTTTCTTTTGCATCATACATATGCGGTCTGCACCCTGCAAATATGATTAGCTCATTTCAAGATCTTTAGAATGATACATACATTAAATTCTCATAAGAGTTTTAAGAAATTGGAATTATGGATTATTGTGAGGGTTCAATGTTATCCCCATTGCAACATCAACTAAATTTTTTATCAAGAATAGTATTAATTCAGTAATAAACTTCAAAGTTTTTAGAAACTTACACGTTCTAGTTGCCTACTTTCCACAATATAGTATAGCCTTTGTTTGTTCTGACTGAAATATAAAAAGATAGAAAAATCAGGCATTTCCCTCAATTCTAAGTTCGTATAAAAACTAAGTTAAATCTAACCAAGAAGAAAAGTTTATTACACTGGATGGAAATCTAGGTTCCTTGCAGAATAATGACAAGACCATTTGGCAATAAAGGTCTAGCTCTCTTCTGCACGGTTTAAAGTCAATAGTGTGATAAACCATTTCTGGATTAGCACTATTAGGCTTCACCGTAGATGCCAGCACTACTATAAAGATAAATGAAATGATGTAATGGAATAATAAAAGGGAGAAAATGCTATCAAGGCGAAATACGAAAATGTAAAACTTAGGTATGACACCGTAGTAAACTTAAATAAACATGAAAATGTACACGCCTCTGTCAAAGTGACAAATATATCTCAATCGGTATATATAGACTATAGTATGTATTACTATGATTTTCAGAAGTATAAAAACATACCTTTACCAATATTGGTTGTCCATGCTTTAAACTACTACTACTACTACCTCGTACTTACATCGAGTTTAGAGCTTTCGAGAGTATCTTGTTCTCTGAATTCTACTATAAGGCTACCAAAATCGCACTAGCTTTCAACTTCCCAGTATTTAAGCTACAAATATAAACTAGACTATACTTTGGAATTCTAAAAATGATCTTTGAGATTTCTTAGTGGGGTTCCCAAACTGGCAATAATTATGGTAAACACATATTATACTTATATAAATGGTCAGTAAAACTTGCTATTTTTGTGACAGGACTGGAAAATCAGAGAAGATCTTCACTTAAATTATAGGTAAATTTTAGAGTGTGTTTTTTTTATCAGAAGGTCCTCCCCTCTTCAAGTATTCCTCAACCACACCTTTGCCACCCTCTTGGGGCGTCAAATTTCCAAAATCTTAAAATACAAGACTTTTGATCATTTCTTTGCAGAAATTTTACCCTCTCTTGTGCTTTTTTTAAACTCTAAAGAACATAGAGAAACGACCTACACGAATAACATCTATAGATTCTCAATCAAACTCAACATTAACCAAATAAATTTACTGAAATTTTGAAACTTATATTCTGATTTTTCCAAAGAAGATAAGAAAAACTAGGGTGACTAACAACATTGATCAAGGCCGGACCAAATTTAGATTATCTTTCAATTGCAAACTCTTACAAAGTAAATAAGTCATTATGGTAAATATAAATTATACTTATGTGTGAAACCTCTAATTTTCAATCATATCTTTTCACATCTAGAAAAATTGATGTGAATAACATGGCTAATTCCAAGTATCATGGAATCCAGGAAGACACAGTGACTACAATCAAAAAAATGTTCAGGATTAGCTCTCTTTCTGGGATAAGATCAATTCTATAAATATAAGGATGTGCATATTATCGCAACTGAGATAATATAGTTATGTCAGGTATATAAGTTGGGTTGCTCATATCAGCATCAAGCACCTTCATTTGGTCTAATTATGAACAACTAAATTAAACACAAAAGATAAACCTCTAACTAAGCATGCCAGATGCAGTACTAAAACAGGGAAAACAAGTGAAGAATAACCCCTAATTAAAACCTCTAAAATTAAAAATCCATCAAGTTAAAAAAACCTAATCGAAAACCCTAAATTAGGAAACCCATAATTTGAATACTCACGAATTGATATGAGTGTGATATGAAGGCAGGATACTCACAAATCGTATAAGATTAACATGATGGTCAGGATTGGCTCTATGAAATTCGTTTGATTAATTTGTTCGAATTTAAGGCAGAGTGATTGATAAAGACCCAGACACCATACCTCAGAGAAGATCCGGAAAAACTTTCCGATGGAGGTTCAAAGTGCTTGCTCAATTTTCCCAGACTGGTTCTATGAATTGCCTCGATCAGTGCGGGGACGGACAGACGCATTGTGTTGAAGAAATAAAGTACTCCTTTTTGATAACTTACAATACGTTTACTTCACTAGCGCTTCTAAAACCGTTAACTAGGTATTTAAAAATAAATTAAAAATAAAATTAATTACTTAGCATACACTATCATATATAACACTTGCCCAAACGCCATACAACTTAAAACTTACATAGCACTTGCCAAATAAACGCTATGTTAGTATTAATTTTTAATTTATGTATATTTTTAATTTTACTTGGTATGACCTTGCATAGCATTTTTTTGAAAAACGTTATGTAAGTTGCTTTCTTGCATAGCACATAAAAAAAAGAGCTATTTAAGTAGTGTCTCCTAAGTTCAAATTTGTAGTAGTGTTGGTTTAATTTATATATTATCTTTTTTGGTATGAAGTAAGATAGAATCCTGGTTGCATGAAAACGTGAAAGCACTTTTAGAATTTTGCAGTTCCAAGTTCGAAAATAGATTTCACTGAATAAGATAATGATGGTTTCTATACAGGTTTGAGAACTGTTGCTGAGAAACATGTTGAAGAAATATGTGCTGCAAACATAAACAAGTTTCGATTGGATAAGTCTAGGCAGATAAACGAAAGTTCTTTATCTACTCTGCTCATTTCTTTTTTCGCAAAGGTACTTATCTTTTTGATCTCCAAACATATTTTGGCATATAATTTAGACAACTATGAATTTATGACCTGCCAAAAATGACAAACACAATTCAATTTATGGTTTACATGTATATAACAGTACTTAAGATAATAGCTTAAATATAGATTCACTTTATTACCACATATATATATATATATATATATATTAGTTAATAGTATGAACCTTTTAGTGGATATCATAGCAAGTTCCAGAACTTTCAACTATACCGTTGCAGATTTATATATTGGACATGTTTTTGCCATTATTTTTAATCAGTAAAAGAAGTCTTGGCCAGATTAAAATTCTCGTAAAAGCACCCATTATTTATATTGCTCGTGCATTTCTTCAGAAAGGTTATACTTTGTTAGTTTGTCACTTATAGTTCGGTCTCTGCAGCTCCTGAATTTTGATTGTCACAAATATTTAAAAAGTTTATACTTTGTAAGTGTGTCACTTATAGTTATAGTTCGGTCTCTGCAGCTCCTGAATTTTGAATTTCACAAATATTTGGTTCATTCTCTTTACTCATTGTACTGTTCTACCAATAATAAATTGTGCATAACTCGGACTCCCTCGATTTTTTTGTTTTGATTTGGTTTTGGTATTTAGCATGAAAGATGTTTAAATCTTGTAGTTTACATGCCTACTTCATAGATTAATCGTGGCTTGTAAGGTTGTACTACGTTGTGTTTGTTTATGATATATACGAGTCATCTATGTTATCTATATTGATTAATTATTTTTTCATGATAAATATCGCTTCACTTGCAGTGCAAACTATCTTATCTATCATATGATTTGGAACTTGGGTGTGGTTTGGAACTACAACCTAAAAAAAAAAATTAGATAGAGAGAGAACCTCAGGAAATTGCACTGATGTTGCTTTTTAGTTAGAAATTGCACCATATCACCAGCCACTAATTTTCCCTGATGATAATCTTGGAAATTTGCATATTAGCATTCTGGTATCTGTGACTTATGAGCATGATACTTTCTTTTTGTTGTCTTTTGCAGTTTTCTGACATTAATACGAGGGCTTCAATCCAAGGCATTAGCCCTTACTCTGGACAGTGGGAAGATATAGGGAGCAACATGACATGGCTACCCAGAACGTATGCACTTTATGTATGTTACATCCCCCCATGCATCCCCTTCTGGTATTCCTTTACTTCCAGATTTTGTTACAGACGTTTTCTCCCACACACACTGATGGCATGTCTTTCTTAAATGAATCAATTATTTACCTGCTGAATACATTCTATCCCAACCTCCATATTTAACTTTATTTATAATGTATTCTTAGGTTGAGGATCCTTTTGAGCAGCCTGTTAATACTGCAAGGAGTGTTATTGACAAACATCTAATAAGAATAGCAGATGCTTTTCGGACAACCTACTTTAAACTTACCTCACATAATCATAATCGGAGCACTCTCCTTGCTGCGCTAATCAAGCGAGATCGATTATCATATGAGACAAGATCAGCACCAGCCAGAAATTCAAATAATCCTGGAAACTATCAGCCACAGATAGACAGGGCTTTATCATCACCTTTACAGGCACATCATTCTCGCAGCACAGTAGTTAACCTCAATCCGAACATGCACAGACCCGTTCCATCAAATCAAAACACAGTGGTTAACCTCAATCGGAACATGCACAGACCAGTTCCATCAAATCAAAACACAGTGGTTAACCTCAATCCGAACATTTACAGACCAGTTCCATCAAATCAAAACACAGTGGTTAACCTCAATCCGAACATGCACAGACCAGTTCAATCAAATCAAAACACAGCGGCTGACATCCGCCCCCACCACGTAAACTTTAACAGAGCAGTTCAAGCAAATTACAATCGAATTCAACAGACTTGGAGGTCAAAACCCAACAGTTAAAGGCATCCTTAATTGTAAATTAGGAAGTTGTTTTTGTGCTCATTTTTGCGTCAAGTTTTCGCCTAGATTTTGCTGTACATTGATTTTTTTTCTTTAGTCTATGAGAAAGATTGCTTGTTCAGTGTCCGTGGACACAGAGCTGTACAATTGTGCTACAGTTTCCTTTTAAAAACTGTGTGAGTGGTGTGGGTGGGGGTGTACTAGATAGTCCTGAAAGGAAACCATTGTTTTGGCTGCTGCATTGAAGATTTCACGGATCAACTCTGATTTTTTGAATAATAGCTTATTTCTAGTTTTTCTGACATTTAAATAATGACTTGTTGGCAGATTTTTTAGCGTTCTTGGGTACAACCAGTGTTCTAAAAATCGGCCGATTAACCGATTAATCGGAGTTCGGACGGGTCTTGTCTCGATTAATCGTTAATCGGGTCAAAGTACGGTTTTTTGAAAAATTGGTCAAAAATCGGGCAGTTCGGAAAAAATCGGCCGAATCGGGTCAAAAATCGGCCGAATCGGTCAAAGTTTGAAATTAATAAAAAAAATATTTTTTTTAAAAAAAATAAAGTTTTGTTAAAATAATCATTAACATTTAACATTTAATAATTAATAATGATAATAATATATTAATATCTTGACTCTTTTACACACAGAAATAATCGTATTTTCTTATATCCCTAAATCCTCTATACAAATCCCTAATGAATTATTCTCAAATCTCAATACTCAACTTGCTTACTCAATAGATTCACAATTTTGAGGTATTCTAAATTTATTCAATAGTTATCACTTAAATATCAAGTCGGTAGTAATTTAAAATCTTAAGATTTGAATTTGTACATAGTAATTTCTAATTATCAAGTAATAGTAGTTAGTAGTAGATAATTAGTATAAATTACTTAAATATCATTTATGGACTCGTGATAGTAGTTTTTTTTTTATAAATCTTACTATTAAAACATTAATACTGAATTAATGACACGTGGTTTTAGTTTTATAAATCTTATGGAAGGGTAATGACATTTAAATAGAATTATTTTTTATTATTTACTAAATAAATTTATTCCGATTATAACTCCGATTAATCACCGATTATCTGATTAATCACTGAAAAATCCCTCTACCGAACAATTCCGATTCCCGTTTTTTAGAACACTGGGTACGACACATTGTTAATAGCCCTGTCATGTTTTACGTGTTCTCAATAAAGGGGCTCCCTCTCTTGTTTTCTTGACGGAGTTCAATTTTACCAGATTTCTTAACGCAACTGATATTTATACCATAAAAAGGGAGCCACAATAAAGGAGTTGCACGTTTTTTTAATGAAGCTACGTAGGTTATAATCTGTGGGGCTGTAGGAGGGGCCTAAATCCATACGAGGTTGTTAGAGCACCAGCGGCGCGGTCTTAGTTGCCGTTATACAAAAATAAAAATAAAAATAAACATTATTTATATTATTTAAATGTAAAAGTAATGTAAAAGCATATGAAATATGCACCTTTGGTATATATATTCATCATAAGAGGTTTAAGGGGCCTATAATATGAATACAATATTAATATTATTTTGGAAAGAGTGAAATGGAAGTAATTGACCAATTTTTGTGGTGGCTGACTTGTGGGGTCTGGAAGTTGAGAAAAGCGGTTCTGCCGCTGCGGATGCTCTTACCGTATCGTCCAATGAAGACGAGGACATTGGCTTGATTGCTGGAGCCGAGCCGAGCCTTGGATGAAGTCTATGCATAGTACTGCCACCTAGTATGCTTTAAGTCCCATTTCAAGAGCTCGATCATCTTAAAGCTTTCCCGGTAATTTTGTACATCTAAGTTGTTAGAAAACTAACTATTGAATTGCAGCTTCCATCTTCATCATAGTTTAGTTACAAGTTAGTGATACAATACAGAAACTAGCTGTGTATATCTGAACAACCAACAAGTAATTGTTTTTACTTTTTACTGAACTTGTAAAATGCCAATTTCTGCATCAAATGCAATACAGTATATCTTCTGCCCGTTATTTGTTTCCTTTCCATTTTCATGATTTTCTTAGGCCTTATCCCAGTTCATAACCCAAGTAAATGATTAGTATCAGTACAAGTATTGTCTATGCAATAGTTTTCGAGACTGTGGTACAACACAAATCATAGCTGTTTATCTTCACAATCTCCTTGTTCGTCTCCTGTCATATTCCGATTCTGAAGTATAAAACTAGGCTAGATTAACTTCAAGGCGCAACTTACATGTCATTAGGCAATCCACTTGAAGAAAAATAAACAAAATGCAGCAGATATAACATCAATTTGAAAGCTAAGTGAAAAGATTGGGAAAAACTTGTTCTCAACAAGAATAATATTTAACTTCTTTATGATAATGATACAGAACTGTATGATCTACAGATACAGCGTAACTGATTACAGATGATGATGATAAAGAGGAGTTAGGGATTCATAGCAGATGAGTAACACCCTGCTATTCTAGCATTCCTAATCTAAAAGAGGGTCGTTCTTAGGCGATCTGCAAGGTTGAAGCAGAGCAGCTTTACAAGTTCCAACAATTCTCCTACAATTCTTGCATGTACAATCTTAATTAATTGTATACATGCAAGAAAATATTAAAATTTAAAAAAATAAAATGAAAATCAATCCACACATCATAATTTGATAATTTCTATTACCCTCCCTCCCTGCTAGCCAACTTTTGTGCAACCTGTCTCACTGCTTAAAGGTGACATTGCAGCCCTTGGAGTTGACACTTTTTAAAGATGGACCTCCATCTTGTTCCTTCATCGGGGAAGTAGGAGGAGATGGTGATAATGGACAATCATGCGTACGTGTAGACAGACACTTCAAGATACCTTTCAAGGGCTTTTCAGAGGGAGATAATTCCTCCCTGTTGGATTCATCACTTAAACCACCATTGTTATTTGTTAAACTTGCACGACCACCCTTTTCAACACATATAAATTCATCACTGGAATCACCCCCCTTACTTTGGGTAAGGAAAGAATCATCACTAGAAAATTTCTCCTTGCTTATGGCTTGATCAGACACATCAACTAAATCATGATTGACTTCATCACGTAGGTCATATAAACTTTCAAGAACTTGAGATGATTCCACGTTATCCTGTGTACCGTTAGCTAACTGGTACCATCCTTCATTCAGCAGTGGCAACGAGCTCAAGGTCTTGCGAAATTTTATTTTTCTAGGACCATTTCCTGAACATGTCTTGCTATTTGCAGGACGTAGAAGAGACATGGCAATCACAGTTGACATGAAGAGTTGGCAAATTGCACATTTGATTTCACGTCTCTTGAAAGAGGAACCATCAGTAAGGCCTACCATTTCCTTGACCCCTAGAACCTCTAGCGCAAGCTCTGCCAGTTCACACTGTGCATATTTGGGGTCATTTTGAATCTTGGCTGCCAGGTAACCTATGTCAGTTTTGGTTTTAGTCAATCCTAATTCTTGGAATGGAAACAGATCTTTCTTTTCAGGGATACCGAAAGCCACAAACCGAATTCTATCATCAGTAAGGAACTTAACAATGGGTTCGGGTAAAGATTTTCCAGAACGAAAACGAAGGATAACACAACCTACTCCAAAGCACACGAGCAGCACAAGTATATTTGGATTACGAGGGTGGCGCATAACATCCAGGCCAACAACAGGAGGGCGCACCCAAACCTTTCCCTCAGGGAATAAGAAATCCAAGTTGCATAACTGCTCAAATTCTTTAGCTTTATAGTTGATGCCTTCAAGTTTAACCTCAAAACGGTTAGTTCTTAGAAATACAGTACCGGCCATCCCAGAAAGAAAGATCTGCTAACAAAACTCTAAATAAGTCTGATCAGGCCAAAAGCGGTGAGGAGGAATGTATTGTTCTTGCTCAAGAGATGATTAAATCACAAAACAAATTGTACCCAAATTCCAAAGGCAAAACCTTCACCCTGGATTGGGTACAAGTTATGGTTGTGAATACTCTTCGGACACACTTTATACACAAAAAACACCCAGTGGCTTTCCATGCATGTAGCCTATTTTAAAGGCATATGAATTAATACTAAAAATAAAGAAACCCCCTATATTTAGAGCAAAATCTAGGAATACAAAGAGTATAATATCAAATTCTGGGATCCTACAGAGGATCCTATAGGGAAAATGTTGCCAACGCAAACACAGAAGAATAATTTAAATCAAAACACCACCTTTCTTACAAACTTATCTAATTTCTTTATTCAGATTTATTCATATTAAAAGAACTTATTACTGCTGGTGGGTAATGTTCTGTTGCTTAACTACACAACTTCTTGTACGCATTCAGGACCTCCTACTCCTCTCAAATATGAAATATTGATATTCTTTTTTTTCCCGGACTCTTCTCCCTTTTCTATCCAAAATTGAGCTCCGTCTATGCAAAATGAGAGTGCGAGGTTAAGCTGTAAAATGGGCTCCTGCAAAATAGAACCCAAAAGGGGTGGCATCCCCACGAAAACTCCGCTATAAGAATAAGAAAAGGGTTCCTAAAGAGGAAGAAGAAGAGCTATTCAAAAATGTTATATAAGTGTGTGTACGTGTATAGAAATCAAGAAAGTAGTATTAATCCCCAAAACCCCATTTTTGGGGCATTTTATACGCTCCCAATTTAGGGTTTTGGGGGTTTATATCTCTCCATTCTAACCCTTGTTAAATCTTGGTTGATGGATGATTGAATGGTGGGCAACAGGGCCCAGCTATCCCCTTGCTACTGGGATAGTTTGTGACACATGGACGGCTGGGATGCTGTCATGTTATTATGTATAATATGGGACCGTTGCTCTCCTGTGTGAGTGTCACGTGTCCGGGAACAACCCCTGGTTGGGTCTGGGTACTTTTCTTATTGGGCTTCTATAGTATTTCTTGGGCATAATTATATTATTGCCTATCATTTGTCTCCCTCCCTTACGAGGGTTTCCCGGATGGGGGAGCTCTACAAGAAAAATGTCCATACACATCGGTTTTTGGCCGATATCTATATTATTTTTTCAACCGATGTTGATGTCAGTGATGTATATTCTAAACATCGGCCATAACCCGATGTCTTTCACATGCTTAGACATCGTTTCTGGCAAACTGGATGATGTTCATGCATTGTTTTTCTATAAAAAAATGTTAAAAATAAATAATTTAATAAATAAGTTACACCTATTACAACAGATTAAACATATAATGAGCTATATTTTTTGCCACATAGACATCATATATTTTCCTTTAAGTGATGTAAAATCAGATATTAAATATCGATTTATTTAGTAAAAGGTGATGTATCCGCACTTAGACATCAATTTTATCCCAAACAAAGTGATGTCTATGTTCCTTTTAGACTTGAACATGTCAGTCTTTGACATCAGTTTTTTAGAAAAAAGCGATGTACATAACCTTTTTTGACATTAGTTTTTCTTCATTAAAAGTGATGTATAATTGCCTTTGAGACATCAGCATTTATATATTAAAAGTGATGTACAATTGTTTTTTGACATCGGTATTTATTCATTAAAAGTGATGTACAATTTTTTTTTGACATCAGTATTTAATCAGTAAAAGTGATGTATAAGAATTTTATAGACCAAGTGTGTAAATTTTTGACATCACTATCTTTCTAAAAAACAATGTATTAGTTAAAATAGACATTTGTTATAAATAAAATAGATGTCTTGTACTACATAATCAAAACTAAAAACTGGGGAATAACAAGCATCCACACAAATCCAATCATTCGACCATTTAACCATTCAAAGTATCTACATCAACCAACACCAACCCCAGCATTTGCAAACTAACTAACTACATCATTTTACCACCTGTTCAGACACTTAAATTCTTAATACAAACGAAAATGAAAAACTAACTGTTCATACACCGAACTGCAATCTAAATTACCAAATGTACGTTCAATACGCAAAAGAAACACCTTGAGTACTAGAATTTGTCAGATATACTCTTGGATAAACTGGGGGGCCTCAATGCGTACTTCATCTAGCTGTTCAATGCTGTAAGACGATTGAGTCTTGGCCAACCACTACAAATTCCAAGCAAACACAATTCAGTACACATGAAAAGTGTACAACAATATCTCAATATATAGTAAACTGGAAGCGTCAAAATATATCTTTTTAGTAAAACTCAACTTGTCATCAACGATAGTTTTTTTCATGTATCGCATTATTATATAAGCACATTCAATCCCACCAGGTTTTTTGGGAGACCCATATTTCATTAATTGAATGACAGATCATGTATGTCAAATAAATCATATATATTTACGACAACTAGGTACTCGATATATTGTACTTACACTAAGAAACCATCATGGGTGCAATCAACATTCCATTGCCTGCACTTCCAGAAGCTATGAGGCCTGAAATCCCTACACCTCACATCTTGCCTGCTAACAAGACTAAGGGGGAGATTGAGGCTAGGCTATTAAGATCATCTGTTCAAGCTGTTCAAAAAGGAAAAGCCAAAGAAGTTGATGTCGGAATAGAGAGGCTTATAAAAGCAGCTGAAGGACCTAGTCTAAGCAAGGAATTTGATGAATTGCTAAAGGCTCTCAGGGATTGTCTAAACAATAACTTCTCCACATACAAAAAGGCCTTGGACAAGACAATAAATTTCATAAGAGTGATCTTGGTGACAAGGGATAATTTTTAGGAGAAAAGAATTGTGATCAACATTAATGACTCCGGGATAGACAGGTGTATACAGGTGTCCCTTAACTAGCTCATAACAAGAAGGGCATCTGAGTTGGACATTCTAATAAATAAAGACAACAGAGTGATTGAAGAAGACACTCTCTACTTGATATTATTTAATTTTAGAGGGATTATATTACGTTACAATCATAATCATATTATAAAGAGATTTTTCCTTTTAAATTAAATATTTCAAATCAATAATCAATAATCAGATGATTCCCAGATCGGGTGGAGCATTGTCAAGAGGCGTCACTTAATAACCCTTTCTTACAGATAGAAATCTGTTGTTGACAAAATCATCCTTTCTCTCATATCGAAAATTCATATTCAATTACGTGTTTCATAAACACAAGAATCTCATGATTGTATTCATAATATTATTATTAAGGTTATGAAACAATTTCACTATACTAGGTTGTCTAACAAACGCCTTATGTTCATTTAAGTTCACCTAAATCTATCATCGCATGATAAACTAAGCATATATCACATATATCAACATGAATAAACATCAAGGTAGGCATGTTACATCATCTAGCACATTAGTCTAAGCATTATACATCTCTATGTATCACATGAAGCATTTAAAAGCAATTAAAACAGTCAAACACAGCTTTAAAACACTTCTGTTAGCTATAAACAGTTCGAAACAATTTCATAAAATATCATATAATATACCATTAGAAGCGTCTCGAAAAGACGAATCCAACGACACCAAAATCGCCCAAATCTGAGCTAGCACGCGCCCGCACGCGCCGAAAGAAGATCTCCCACGCAAATAAAAAGCCGATTATGATTTTGGAGACAGACTTGAAGACAAAGCAATATAAGACTGTTGAAGATGAAGATATGATCAAGTTGCTGGGGAGATATCTGAGAGATCCTGAAGCCAATTTTCCCACAATACATATCAATAAGGATGACTTGGATGATGATGAGCAGAAGAAAGATGATCAAAAACATTCTGGCTCAAATCCAAGTAAATCCTCTAAGAAAACTGGCAGCAAAGGTGAAGATAAGAAGAGAAATGATGAGAAGAAGGTTGATGAGAGAAGAAGAAAGAAGGAGGATGGTTCAGGAACTAAGAAAAATGCCCCACCAATTCAAATCCAACAAACTCACACCTCTAAGTCAACAAACTCAAACACTTTACCACCTCTAACCTCTAATCCTAAGTTTCTGTACAAACATACTGCAAACACAATACTAAAAATACCAATCACTTCCAGAAGAAAGCCAAAGAAACTCATTACAAGTCTGTTGGAAGAAAGCCAAAGAAACTGCAAGTTACTGAGAGGGCTATCTAGAACTGCTTTAATCAAAATGATTTTCTACCTCTAAACTGGTGCATTATAGATGATGACTACTTTCAACAATTATCTAAAGAAATAGTCAAAGTTTGTGTTGTATCATTGAGGGAAGTCATAATCTATTATTAGGATGGTTCCTACACTTTACTTGGCAGAAATTTAATGGACACATTTTCAATTACAGAAACTAAGAGGGTGATCAGCTTACTGAAGGATAAGGATACAAGTACAATGGTATGTAGATCTGTATTTGGTGTATGGTTGATAGTAATGGAAGAAAGAAGGGCAAAAGAAAAGGCTGAAAGAGAGGAGAGGGAAAGAAAATATGTTGAAGAGATAGAAATGTTTGAGCAAAGATCTGAGGAACTCAAGGCAAAGGGGATGAGCAGAATCTCTAAGGATGGATATTTTATGAACATTAAAGTTGGCCGATTCTCAAGAATCAGAGTTGGTTAGTTGAATAGTTATTCAATAGATGATTGGCTCAAGCTTGTGGAAGCTCTAAGAGGGACACAAATCATAGAGGAACTGCAAGTACTTGTAGACTTAAAGGACCTTATTAGACAAGAAACAGGCTATGAGAAATTTGCGTAATGAATGTACTTATGAAACTCATGTAATCATTTAATGTAAAAAAGTTAAACTTCTGTCAATTTTATTTAATCTTTTATTGTTCAATTGTAACTTGGGGTTAGTCTTGTTACCAGACATGGATTTGTGATAAGCAATCTTCTCACAAATTGGAGGAGATTATTGTGCAAGACTTGCCTGTATCATAACAAGATTAAGTCAAATTGACAGCCCTAAGAATTAGTTGTAATATAATATAAATTTTTATTTTGTATCGTATTACTTGAGTCTATAAAAATGTCAAAGATTAGACTGGAGTATTTTCTATAAACAGTCTCAAGCCTAAAAATAAACTCTGGAAGAAGATCAAGAAGATCATGCCTCAGAGAAATTGTGAAGAAGCTTGGAGTTGAATAAATCTCTTTTGGGAAAAATGTTTTAAGTCAAGATATCTACAAGTCACAAATCAAGTCATATAGAGAAGTCATTCGAGAACTCAAGAATGACTTATCGAGAAGTCCAAATTGTCTTATCGAGAAGTCCCAAAGATATCGACAAGTCAAATGAAAATATGAAGATTGAAGATATCGACAAGTCACTTGCATATAGAGAACTCAGAAATATCGACAAGTTAAAATCAAGATATGAAGATTAGAGATATCGACAAGTCAATTTTTTAGAGATCTAAGAGATATCGACAAGTCAAAATGCCTATAGAGATCTCAGAGATATCGACAAGTCATTTCTACATGCAAAGTTCTAGAGACCTCGACAAGTCAATTTCACATATAGAGAACTCAGAGATCTCGACAAGTCAAAACACTTGTAGAGAACTAAGAGATCTCGATAAACCATTATACTTATCGAGATGACAGTTCTCTATAACAACAACTGGAGATCTCGACATGAAGCTCAAGTACAGAATGCAGACAAGTTAAATATTCAAGATTGTCAATCAACAAACGATCTAATCACTTAGATTGAAAAGACTAAAAAAGTAGCTTGAAGAGTGCAAGATCAAAGGCCAAGATTAACTGAAAAAGGAAAGTCACAGATCCACAAGATATGCAAGAATTCACTAAGCCAAAAATGGAAAGCTTTAGAGATAACTTAAAGTAGGGATTTAGTACATCTTATTGCATGCTGTGTAAACCTGTATTTACTAATCTTTAAACTAAACACTGGTCCTTTATTTTTTAAAGGGTATCAAACACTATTTAGTTTTTCTTGTAACCCTCTCAAGGAAGAAGCTGAGTTCTTTACTTACAAAGAACCCAAGATTTGTAACAAAACACTAACTTGATTTTAATATAAAATTAAGTGAGTTTTGAAATATTGTGTGCACTGTTTTATTTCAGTTAACATAATATTACCGCATTTCTAATCTACTTTGTTAACCAAACAACAAACATTCAAAAAGCCTTAAAAATATCTAAAACACATTCTCCCGCCATCTGTATTGTATTCATTACCTAACATCAACTACAGTGTGGATGGTAGGCCAATAGTACCTTGTCTGATGACCTTGTATACCAAGCCTTTTGCTGCTAAGTGGTCCCCGCAAATGCCTTCATGTACCTCCCGGAGGCAATAGTCTGCCTCCTCCGGATGCACACATTTCAGAATTGGTGCTGAAAAATCCTTTGGTACATTTGATCATCTTCAATGAAGAAACGGTCAACTTTATGCTTCAAGTATTTGGCCTTGTTCTTATCTTCTGGGAGAGTTACATCCTTCAGATATGCTATGAAAGGAGTCATCCAGTTGTCAGGGCTGCTGACGTATAAGATTTTTGCTCTTTTGGTGCTTGGTGTCTGAAGTTCTTCAAAGTAAACCGAGGTGCTTAAATTTGAGGTGTTCTATACAAGCTTGGAGAGCTCATCTGCCTTGTATTTTCTTGTATGTTGACCTGCAGAATGGTGGTGTCCGGGATGGTTTTCAGGATGCTCTTCACCATAATTTGGTATTGTGCCAGCTTCTCATCTTTAGCAGCGTACTCTCCGCTTGTTTATTTTACCACAATCTGGGAATCACTATGAATAATTAGGTTTGTCACCCCGAAAGACTTTGTCAGTTTGAGCTCGAAGATTAGTGCTTCGTATTCGGCTTGATTGTTGGTTGCTTTGAAGGTGAAAGTTATTGCTTGTCGAATTATAAACACTTCGGGGCTGATTAGAATGAGGCCGACTCCAGATTTCTCAGCTATTGAGGAACCGTCTACATACAGCTTCCATGTATCTTTGCTGGGAAGTTCATATTTAGGGGTGGTTAGATTTTTTATGATTGAAGATGAATCGGGGAAAGTGCACTCCATAATAAATCATGCTAGTGCTTGAGCTTTTATTATTTTCCGGGGTACAAACTTGATGTTGAACTGGCTCAGCTCGATCTCCCAGTTGACAAGTCTCCTGGATGTATCGGGTTTATGGATGATTTTTCGGAGAGGTTGATCGGTGACAACCTTAATTTCTCGAACTTGCAAGTATTTCCTTAGCTTTCTACTTGAGTATACGAGGGCTAAGGCAAACTTTTCCAAGTTTGAGTACCGAGTCTCAGCATCTTTTAGAACTTGGATGATATAATACACAGGGTTCTGGATTCCTTTTTATTCCCGAATAAGGGCAGAGGAGATGGCTCTCAGGCCGACTGATATGTAGAGAGATAGTGGTTCTCCATGTTTCACTTTTGACAGAACTTGGGAGTTCATCAGATGTTGCTTGACTTCTTTAAATGCTGAGTCACATTCCATGGTCCAGTCTATCAGCTTCTTGTTTCTAGCTCCTTTGAGCATCTCGAAGAAGGGTAACATCTTTCTGCGAGTTTTGGGATGAACCTTCGCAGGCCTGCGAGGTATCAAGATAGTTTTTGAATATCCTTCTGTGTTCTGGGAACTTTCAACTCCATGACTGCATTAATCTTCTCCGGTTCACCTCAATTCCTCTTTCACTGATCAAGAATCTGAGAAATTTTCCCAAGGGGACTCCGAATGCACATTTCTCTGGGTTCAACTTCATATTATACTTTCTCAAGTTTTCGAAGCATTCTTTGAGGTCTTTGATATGATTCGGGACAGTCTTGGACTTGGAGATCATGTCATCAACATATGACTCTATATTCCTTCCCAGTTGATCTCTGAAGATTGTGTTCATCATTTTTTAGTAAGCTCCTCTGGCGTTGATGAGTCTGAATGGCATCATGAGAAAAGCGTATACAGCATGGTGGGTAATGAAGGTTGTTTTTGCAATATCCTTCGGGTTCATCTTTAACTGATTGTATTCAGAAAAAGCACCCATGAAACTCAACATTAAATGTCCCGAAGTCGCATCGATCAGCTGGTCAATATTGGGAAGATGGTAAGAATCTTTTGGGTATGCAGAGTTTAAGCTCGTGTAATTGACATATATCCTCCACTTGCCACTTGGTTTTTTGACAAGCACCACATTCACCATCCAATCAGGATAGTTGATCTCACAAATGATATCAGCCTTTAGAAGTTTCTCTACTTCCTCATCAATTGCTTGTTGGCACTCCGGAGCAAAATTTCTTCTTTTATGTTTGCTTGGTTTCTGTTTGGGGTCCACATCCAAGTTGTGCATTTCCAAATACTTATCGATCCCATGCATGTCTTTCGGGCTCCATGCAAATATATCATCGTACTCTTTCAATAGGTCAATTAGTTCTTTATGAAAGGTTGTTTCCAGTTCTTTTCCAATCTTCAACTTCCGGGTGGGGTTCCCAGGATCCAACTCAATATCAATTGTTGGCCAGCTGGTTCAACCTTGGTTTTTTCTTTTACTTCCACAAACTTTTGAATTTGGGCTTCTGCGTTGGTTATATTGTAGCCCGAATCCTCAATAACGTTTACTTCCATTCTTGTCCTCTTGGTGAGGTGTTCACGATGCTTTTTGCGTCTTTGTCCCTTGATTAGGGACATTTCCTTCTTTCTGTTCTCAGGTTATGTTTCAGCCATGACCAATGCTTGCCCGTAATACCTGCTTGCCATATTCATGTCCCCTTTGAGTTTTCCAATTCCACTCGGGGTAGGAAACTTGAGTTTGAGGTGGATAGTTGAGGGTATGGACCGGAGTTTGGTGATGGTTGGTCTTCCCAAGATCATGTTATATAATGAAGCTGTACTTATAACATAGAATTTCATGATATGGGATACCTACTGTGGGGCGGTCCCCAATGTAATAGGAAGATAGATTTCTCCTCGGATAGGGATCATGGAATTTCTGAAGCCATAGAGAGGGTCTTCAAGGCAGGGATCCATGTGCAGGTGGCCCAATTTTATCATATTAAGAGTGTGCTCAAAGACTATATTTACAGAAGATCTATTGTTGACCATAATTCTCTTTACTTCATTTTCTGTAACATTCAGGGTCACCACTAGTGCTTGGTTATGTCCGGGGTTCAGTCCCTCATAATCAAAATAAGAGAAACAAATTGGCTTATCTTTAAATTGATGGATCATCATGATATCCTTGTTCATGTCTGGGCTTCGAGGTGGTGAAGAAGTACCTCCAAATACATCATTTACCACGTGCTTTTCACTCCTTGGGGCTTTGTCCTTGTCAACCGGTTTTCTCTGAACATATTAGTTTATGTTCCCTTTCTTGATCTGATCTTTGATAAACATTTTGAAGTAAAAGCAGTTAACAGTTGTGTGCAACTATGAATTAGGTCTTTAACATAGCCTTTACAAGATACCGGGTGCAAGTTCCTCCGGAAGATATTGACGACTTCTTTCTCCTCCAGGTTGGAGAGTTAGTTGACTGCTTCTTGAAATTTTTTGATAAAGTTGGGGAGTGATTCCTTGCTTCTTTGCTGGATGGTTTCCATATGGCACATCTGCAGCCCATTCATGCGGTTGGCCCAGAATCCTTTCAGAAATATCTCTCGAAAATCTTACCACGATTCTACGCTTCGGGATGGGATTCTACTAAACCATTTATGAGCCCCTCCCTTTATTGTTGACGTGAAGAAACAACATCTCCTGAGGTCACTATAGTCGTAGACATTTGAAATCTGTTCGAAATAATTGAGATGTTCTTCAGGGTCCGCCAAACCTCGAAGGAGGCAAAATTGAAGTGTTTAAGTCCAGATTATCTGGGGGTAGATTTCAGTTTTCTGGTGAAGGGGGTGGCTGCCGCTCCAACTTCCATGTCCCCTTCGACTTTCCTTTTGAGGTCACGGAGGGCCCGTGCCATCTACTCTTGTTTGGACTCTTTCTCGGGCTCGGAGTCTAGGGAGACGTGAACTCTGTGGGTTTTCTTTTTCAGCCTTGCCTCTTCTTCTTGTATTCTTTTCTCAATGTTTTCCATGTCCTTAGCCTCTTCTTCTTTCCGAATTCGGTCCCGGAGTGAGGCTCTGCGAATTTCTTCCGGAGCATCATCAATCGGCCTTTTCATGTTTTTGACAATCCGGTCCAAGAAAAAACCACGGGTTTTTCCGTAGTGCTCTTCCTGATCCCCTGGGCGGTTTCAGGTTCAGGGTGGTTTTTCTCTTTCCACAGACTCATGGATGTTTGAATCTACTCCGAGGTCATGTTCCCCCAGGGGTTTGTAAAGGTTTCGGCGTACTTGTGAGTTGCCTTCTCAATGGTAAGCCTTTGGTCTCCTGGTTGGAGTGCCTGAGATGAAGTATGGGTTATGGGGAGCCTTTCTTCTATCTCTTTAATATCACTGTTCCTGGGAGGGACGACAGGGGGATTAACTAGTCCGAAAACGGTTGTTTTGCTCTTTCTTGTAGTCATTATTTTCAACATAAAATAGGTAAAATACTACAAATGATACTAAGGACGCTTTTAAAGTACGAATGATGAGAAACACAGATCTAAGAAAGTCGAAATGTTAACCTCTTAGGGATGTAAAGTTTTGGCTTCCTGGGTGGAATAAAATGGCTAAAATCGAATGATACTACTAAGTCGGAGTTTCGACCCCTCCTTCTAGCGCCAATGATAACTCCTTTTCTTCCCCGGACCCTTCTTCTTTTCCTATCCAAGCTTGAGCTCTGTTTGTGCATAAATGAGAGTGCGAGGTTAAGCTATAAGATGGGCTCCTGTAAAATAGAACCGGAGGGGGTGGCGTCCCTGCTACAACTCCGGTGTAAGAATAAGAAAAAGGGTTTCTTTAAAAGGAAGAAGAAGAAGAAGAAGAAGAAGAAGAAGAGTGTTATTCCCAGTGGACTAACAATGAGATTTACAGAAGGGGGGTTGAATGTAAATCTCAAAATTTTTTCAAGTTTTGAGCAGTTTCTAAGGCTAAGTGTTTTTGTGAGCAAATGTGTGTGAATTGCTTGAAGCTAATGCAGACAGATATATATTCAAACACAAATGTAAATAACACAGAGAACTTAAAAACTTTTCTAGTGGATTTGTTGTTCCACCAGAGATGTGTTATTTCAGAAAATCTGTGATTCAAAGAATTAAATCACAGCTGCTTCCTAGTACAAACTAGATGATTTTCTCTCTGGATTTTTCTAAACAGCTCTGGAAAATTCACATCTAATTACTAGCTACTACTTGGTTTATATATCACCAAGTTTACAAGTGAAGACAAAACTGTAAAATACAATTAAAAAGGCTCTTCACATGTTTCTTCTTCATTTCTCTATCCAATGCAATTTAGGCTTAGCTGTTAATCTTTGAATACTTCCTTGTTTGCACCAGAATGGAAATGCTGCATTTTCTTGATTCCTCCTAGAGGCTTCCACATTCCAGTTTGTCTCTGTCATGTGCCTCTGTCAGCTTATGAATTGTCACTATCAACTGCTAATGAACTAAGCATCCGTTGAAGCTTTCATCCGTTGATGCCTTATCCGTTGAGGCTTTACCTGTTGAAGCTTTATCCGTTGATGCATTAGCAGTTGAAGTCTTTATCCGTTGAAGCACTTATCCTTTGATGGATATTATCCGTTGAAGCTTTAGAGACATCCGTTGAAGCTTTGTTTCTTATCCGTTGAAGGTCTTCAATATCAGTTGATACTTCTTCACTTATACAAAATTACAAGGCATGAAATATTTACAATTAGCCCTCCTATTTGCATATCCACTAGTAGTCAACATGACTGATAATTTCCTACAACATCTAAGAATTACAACTTGAATCCAGAGAATGAAATGTGCTACAATACTAAACTTATTGCTAAGTAAAGCTACTCCTTCAACGGATAGCCAAGATGGTCTTATCCGTTGAGGCTACAAACGCTAGATTTCTACTTAAGTGTTTTGTATAACTTATCATCAAACTAATACACATATTCCTAACAATCTCCCCCTATTTATGTCTACTAGAACTGTAGGCATAAATTTGGGTTTAGCTTGATGATAACAAAACACTTGACAAATATATTAACTGTAATAAAGCAGAAATTCAAAAGTGCTGCAAAAATGTGTATGCTGAGATGGAATTGAAGAATTACATTGTTTCCAAGGGTGCTCCTTTAGCCTGAGTAGATTAATTTCTTTTCCTCTGATCCCTTATTTTCTTTCCTAGCCTCATGTCATTCTCCTCTATTTGAAGTTGAAGTTGTCTGTAGAACTCAGCTTCATCTTCTTAATTGATGTCCAACTTAGATTGCATATCCTTGAGAGTTTCATTACTGGCAATCTTGAGCTGATCTTCAAGTCTGAAAAATCTTCTGACTCCTTTGTTGTCTCTGAACTCCATCAACCAATGAGGTGATTTGTGAACTGTAATTCCTCTTTCTTGAATGAGTAATATTCTAGGCAAGGCATTGGGCTCCCACCAAGTTTTCTTTATGTTGGCAATCTTGTTGAGAATCTCAGTCTTGGCAGCCCTGGTAAAGCCAGAATCCCTTTGTATGGCTGAGTAGACTCTAATCAAGGTAGAGTAGCCTTCATTCAGAATCCTGTAGAGAGGCCAAGTTCTTTCCCCACTTCCTTTGTATTTGAACACTAGTCTTTCTGGTAGCTGTCTGTAGGCAGCTATTCCCCTTACTTCCTCCAGCTCATCCAGATAGAGTTCAATGTCTGAAAATTCTTTTATATCACAAATGTGAACATAATCATCCTTAGAGGCTTGTGGCTTAGGCTTAGGCTTCTGAGTGAATTTGATTGAGGTTTTAGAAGGTGTTGATTTGATTCTTCTTTTCTGCTTCTTTGATGGTGGAGAAGAGGTTAAGAAGGTGGGCAATTTGATGGTGTCCCAATCAGTTAGTTCCTCCTTAGGAATGATTGTTTCACCATGAATGTTTATGAAGGGGTCAGGCACAATGGGTTCAGGAATAGAAGGTAGTGGTTTGGATTTTGATTGGGTTTCTTCAGTCTCATCTACCATCTTTCTCTTTGCATTGGCCTTCTTTCTGTTCCCTTTCTGCCATTCCTCTCTTTCCTTACTTCTTTCTTTCATATCATTATCAACCATGTCCCCCATACCTTCATCTTCACTTTTGTCTTTAATTTCTTTCTTTTCTTCAGCTTGACTTCACTTTAGCTATTTTTCAAGCTTTGCTTGTGCTCTTTTGTCAGCCTTTAGCTTTTTGGCTTCTTCCTTCAACCTTCTGGTTTCTTCCCTCTTGGCTATTGAGAATTTGGGATGTCCTTGCATCACACAGATGCTCTTTCCCTCTCTAAAGATAATAGCCATGTTCATCCTTTCAACCACATCCATGGTCTCTTTGTGCTTTATGATACTCCCACCCAAAACCTTGTCTTCATCAAGCTTTGGAAGAGGAAAGTCCACTTCTTTCAACTGAGCAAGGCTTAGAGGGTTCTTTGTAGAGTCCTTGTTGGATCTGTTGTTGGGCTTGAGAACCATAGGTTTCAGATTCTTGGAAGAAGTCTCTCCAACCTTATTCCTCCTTACTGGCTTGAGCTCCATAATAATTGGTTCCACCTTTGTGCTATGCTTCACAGATTGTGATTTAGAAGTTGTAGAACCAAAAATTTGTTGCATCTTTTCATCAATTTTCCTCCTTTGCTCTTTGACTTGCAATTCAGCTGCTGCTATCTGGATTAGATCAATTCCATCAAGCTTTCCTTTGATTTGAATAGTTGGAGAAGTGGTGATGGCAGGAACTAGCACTTGAGATATTTGAACTGTTGTTGATGGCTCTCCTTCCCCTTCCCTTTTATTCTCCCCCTTTTTGTTATCATCAAGGGTAGGGGTCAAGCCTTGTGCTTTTGCCAGCTGCATTAGTAGATTTGTCTGAGTTTGTTGATTCTGAAGAATGGTGACTATAGAGTCTTCAATGATCTGAACTCTGTCTTCCAAACTGGCCAGCCTCTTGTCAGCATCAGATGCTTTCCTCAGTCTCCCCAACAAATCTTGCATAGTACCATAAGGCATGACTGAATCCAACTTCTTAGCATTGTAGGATTTCAGATCAGCAATGTCCTGCTTGAGTTCATCCACACTTAGATTCTGTTTAAAATGCTGCAACTGTAAGAGATGCAGAGAGTCTAGATGAGCCTGAAGAATTGCCTTGGTACCAACATCTGTAGTCTCCTGAAGGGCCTTCTGAATAGTCATTACTTGCCTGACCAAAGTTACACCAAACTCTCCTGGTGTAGATGCCTTTGCCCATGCCCAATCAGGTAGATCTGGAACAGAACTTGGGCCTGCTTCTCCCCCTAAGTTCATGCTCTCATCCAAAGAATTAGAGTCATCATCATTAGAATTACTTCAAATTCTTCAGATGGCTCACCAGCTTGAGAAGGCAGCCTGTTAACAGCAGCTTTGTCTCTGAGAAGAGATTGTGAAGTGTGTACAATGTTTAAAGTCTGTTCTGCCTCCACATTGCCCTGAGCAGCCAATAATTGATAGGCTGGAACATGGTGAGTAAAAGTGTCAGCATCCAAGGAAATGTTATCAATTACAGCTTTGTAATGTTGCTGAAATTATCTTTCCTTTTCTGCATCATCCACTATCATTGACTCACTAGCAATGGCTGGATCCACCTTTATAGCTTATGTACCTGCCTTTCTCTCATTTTCTCTATTTTCTTGCATCAGGGGCTCCCCCTGGCTCACACACACCCTCACACCCTCACCCTCACCTTCTAAGGTGCACTCCCCTCACTCACTTTTGCCATGCTGGAAGAAATAGCATGCATATGGTGACTCTCAACCTCTCCTTTTGCCTGGGAGCAACCCAGCCTCTCACTCAAATTATCACTCCCTTCCCTCAAACCTAAAAGTGATTGTACAGTAACCATGTCCTCTACAGTTGGAATTGTTTCTGTTATATGTGTAGAGACCATCAACGGATAGGGAGTATCCGTTGAAGTGGAAACTGATGGTATCAACGGATAACTGCTGTTAAGCTTATCCGTCGAAGAACAACCACTTGTCAACGGATGAGAGATATCCGTTGAAGAAGGAAAAGATGTAGATATTGAAAGTGACATAATTGTTGAATCCGTGTGAATTGATTTTAAGTGAGGTGACACAGATTCTTCAACTATATCTGAAAGAATTGGATGATGATCCAACAAATCATCTAAAAGATGATGATCATCAGGTTTTGAGTGGGGCTCCTCCCTGAGTTTTAATGAGGGAGAATCAGGAATTGATGTGAATATCATATCCACATCCAGAGAGGGTGATGGAGAGTTTGATGATTGATGTGTTTCTATTATGAGAGAATGGGGCTGTGACTCCACATTTGTTGGAGTCACATCAAGCTGAATTTGAGAAGGCAAAGATACAGGTGGATGTATCTGTGCTGTGTGTGCCCCTTGTGTGGAAACTAGGGTCTTGGCCTTCTTCTTCCTTGAAAAGGCTTTGATTGGTGAGTGTGTAGCCTCAGTGTCCCTCCCTCTTTTGTTCTGTGTCCCTGGTTGGGGACTATTTTCAATAGCTGCATCCTTTTGGGAGGATGCAACTAGGGATGTGTTTGACTCCTTTTGAACCACCACAGTCTTTTGAGAGACCGTGGCTTGGCTGACTGGGGCACCACTCACCTCTCCCACCTTATCCTGGGGGGTTTCTTGATGTTCACCCATCCCCTCACCACTCAGACCCTGTTCACTCCCTTCAGGGTTTATGGTAGTTGTTACAACTGTTGTCTTTTGAGAAACAACAGAGGTGGTTTTCTTTGACTTGTGTTTTGAAATTTTAGTTTTGGTGGCTTTGGTAGGAACCTGTTGGGACAAAGACACAGATTCCATTGCCATACTTGAAGGCAAAGAAACAATGGGGTTGGAAACAGTAGGAGTTATAGAAGTGTTTACCTCACTTACCTGTGGTGCATTCATGATTGGCGAATATACCAATGGCACCTGGCTGTTGAGGTTGATTCTCAAAAGGTCTGCAAGGACCCTTTTCTCTTGTGCCCAGCATTTGAGTTTATTGTTCTCATTAGATATAACCAGTCCTTCAGCAACATGGTTAGCCAATAACATAAAGAATCTAGCATAGCAGATGTTATGTGGTCTATTAGCTTTGTTACCTAATCTGGAACCTAATTCTAGCATGACATAGTTGCTAAAATTAAAGTACCTATCAGAAACTAGCATATAGAGCATATTAACAAGAGATGAAGTTATGGCATCAAAATTGCTAATCTTCCCAGAGAAAACCTTGATAAAGGCATCTCCAAGAAAACTCCATTCTTTCCTAAGGCCCTTCCTTCTAATACTACCTAAACTAGCAGAATCAAAAGCATAGCCTATGGAATCTAACATAGCAGATACATCTTTATCAGTGTGTGGTGTCATGGCATTATTCTCAGGCAACTTAAAGCAAGACTGTATATCATCACAGTTAATGCAATAATCCTTACCTTTGAGAGAGAAGGCAATAGTCATATCTGTGGAGTTGAACTCTGCAGTTGTCCAAATCTCCTCAATCACCTCACAGTAGATGGTTGGGGCTTCCAGCATTGCATAGCTTAGTTTGCAGTTTTTGATGAAGTCCATCATCTTGTGATAATCAGAATGGGCTTCATTCTTTTCAACCAAGGCTACAAAATTATTCTTTTCATAAACAAATCCAGATTGAGACATAATTTTGAC
Organism: Apium graveolens; assembly: GCF_009905375.1. Taxonomy (NCBI): domain Eukaryota; kingdom Viridiplantae; phylum Streptophyta; class Magnoliopsida; order Apiales; family Apiaceae; genus Apium; species Apium graveolens. The sequence goes on from NC_133654.1 coordinate 74,811,220, forward strand.
TACTGGTGCCATTGTTGTGAGTAGAGGTTGCAGAGAAAAACTTGAGAATTTTGGGAGAGAAGGAGAATAAAAATTGCAAGAAAGCGTAAAATGAAAATAAGAATTCAATGGGATTTTATACTTTCTTGAATTAAAACGTAAATAAAATGATTAAATGATACTTTTAAACAAATTACAGCCGTTTAAGAATAAAGAAAATTATAGAAATTCTGAAAACTGCCTTTAATACAAATACATACAATAGTGTATATCTGTATCAACGGTTAAGTAAAAGAATCAATGGCTGTGACTCACTTAAAGTAACTGATATGACACTTCAACGGATAAGGTAAATAGTTATCCGTTGATGATCAACACTATTTTATCTGTTGAGGGATAAAATTACCAGAAATGTATTTGTCTTTCAACGGATAATGAACATCCGTTGATAGAACAATTTTGGCTTTCAACGGATAGGAAATATCCGTTGATAGAATAAGTCTTACTTAAAGCCAACTTTGTTCTTGCAGCAAATTCATTTCAGGCTTCAAGGCAGATTATATAGAGGACATAAATTTATGAATAAATAAGCATACCTAGCTCACTTACTAATCTTGTGAATGTTGATTCATCAAGTGGCTTGGTAAATATGTCTGCAATCTGCTTTTCACTTGGAACAAAATGAAGTTCCACTGTACCTTTCATCACATGTTCCCTAATGAAGTGGTACTTGATGTCAATGTGCTTGGTTCTTGAGTGTTGTACTGGATTTTCAGTAATGGCAATGGCACTTGTGTTGTCACAGAATATAGGAATTTTGTCAACAGTTAGTCCAAAGTCAAATAGTTGATTCCTCATCCATAGTATCTGTGCACAGCAACTACCAGCAACAATGTACTCAGCTTCAGCTGTTGATGTAGAAACATAATTTTGCTTCTTGCTGAACCATGACACAAGCTTGTTCCCTAAAAATTGACAGGTTCCAGTTGTGCTTTTCCTGTCTATTTTACAGCCTGCATAATCTGCATCTGAGTAGCCAATTAGATCAAAACCAGACTCTCTAGGCTACCAAATTCCTAGATTTGGAGTCCCTTTGAGATATCTGAAGATTCTTTTAATATCCACTAAGTGAGATTCTTTAGGGTCAGCTTGAAATCTAGCACAGAGACATGTAGAAAACATTATATCAGGTCTACTAGCAGTTAAATATAAAAGTGAACCAAACATGCCTCTATAACTTGAAATGTCCACAGACTTTTCAGCCTTGTTTAATTCAAGCTTGGTGGCAGTGGCATTGGGAGTTTTTGCAGATGAACAGTGAAAGGAATATGTCCCAAGTCTAATCATGTATTAGGATTTAGGATTAACTTTTATGTAATCTGTTTTGATTTCATTGATATTAATAAAGACTTGTTTTGTTTTTATTACGGGCTTTATCTATTTAAGTGTTTAAATAAGATATACCATAGTTTAGAGTAAAGCTTTTTATGGATTATGATGAGATCATAATAGTGAGACCTAAAAAGATGATAACTCTAAACTTAAATAGTTCCTGGTCATAGGATTACTAACTGGTAATTAATAATCCGCAAAGATCGGTACATACTATGCTTGCTTCTTTATGAAGGATGTCTGTTCTCATAGACATTTGTGTGGTGACACTATAGCTAGTATATAGGTGCTTATTATAGAATAAGTTCACTGAACATGACTCGCACAACTGAACAACTGATAGAGTTCACTCACGTGTCAGCAGTTGTTCATATAGTGATAGTTGTACAAGTATCCTTAGACTTGAGGTCATCATAGTCATCTTGTGTACACTGAACTATGCTTTGGTTTAGTTCTTAGTCTCCAGGGATAATTATTAGGGCTCTTCTGGGTATAGGAATTTGTACACGGAGATAGTGTATGATCAATAAAGGATCTACCCCTTCCAGTGAAGGAAGCGAATGTTCAAGGCTGATCCACTTATGCTAGTTTAGGAATCTCTGGCCAGAGTGAATGAAATTAGAAAGGAGTTTCTAATTTGCATAGAACTACGCATAGTAAATGGTAAGCAAGTGATTGAATTAGATAGGCTTGACACGAGATCCATGCCTTGTATTTAATCGGGATATTGTAGGGTAGAAGGAGTTTATTGTACGGTAACTATTCACTGAATAGGTTCTTGGTATTCTAAGCAGTGAATTCATATTATCCGGACAGTCGCGATATGCTGAGAAGTATCCCTCACGATGTAGAATAAATGTGATTAATTAATTAATCATATTTAATAAATTAGAGAATTTATATAAATAATGATAAAATAGTTTTATTATTATTTATTTCTACTACCGGCTTAATATTGAACCTACAGGGTCACACCATAAAAAGAGAATGATTTAATGGTGGAGGAATTAATTAATAATGGTTAATAATTATTTATTTATGAAATAAATAATTAATTGGCAAATTTAATAATTGATTAAATGAGATTTAATTGATTATAAATTAATTAAGAAAAGTTCTTAATATTATTAATTAAAGGATTTAATTTTGGGAAATTAAATCAAGAGAGAGAATTATTTCTAAAGTGTTTAGAAAAAGGATTAATAATTAAAAGGTGTTTTAATTATTAATGAGAATAATAAATGGGATAATAATAATAATATTTATGGGAAAATTTCAGCTGAAAATTTTGCCTATAAATACACTATTATAGACCCTAATTTTATTCTAACCCGAAAACCCAAAAAGTTTGGAAAACCCAATTCTCTCCACCTCCTTCTTCCTCCTTAACATCGTTTTCTTGGTGGATACCGGTGGAGTGCTTCACACTTGAGGAGCAACTGCTAAGGATCTCTGATCGTTGTCTCCGAATTATTTTTAAAAGGTTAGATTCGATCCCTCGAATTTTTATTCACGATTTATATGCTTTTATTTGGATTTTGTATGTGTAAAAGTGTTTTGCCATGCCCCGCTGCGTTAAAAATCCAACGATGGTATCAGAGCATAGGTTGTATGCATATAGATCTGTGGTAAAAATTTCAGAATTTTATGTGCTTGTATGAATTAATTATGATTTTTTACAAGTTATATTATGGATTAATTTTCTCTGATGAGAAATCGTTTCTCAGAATAATTTTGAATGTTGATCTGGGTTCTACAAGTGTTGTAGATCGTCTGGGTATTTTTTTCATAATTTTATGATGTATAGATTATTTATTATGAATTTTTGAAGTTGTTGCAATTAAATTCGTAATTAAATAAATCATATATATATATATATATTATTTGTAAGTATATATATACATCTGTGGTTTGTACTGCTGTTTGTCTATGATGTCTGACTGCACGGAGAAAAAGAAAGAAAACAGAGAAGACAGGCACGGAAAGAACAGCAGGAAAGAGACAGAGAAGTCAGAGGCGCGGCGGCTGCTGTTGGGCGCGTGTGGCGCACGCGCAAGGTAAGGGCTGTTGCGCATTCTTGGAATGCGTTACACCCTTTAATGGCTTAAAAGGGGTGTAACGCATCACCGGAATGCGTTACAGGTCCTCTAACGCGTTCCTGTAATGCGTTACAGCCCGTCTGTTGATTTTAAATTTGATTTTCTGAGAGTTTCGTAACTCCGTTTTGGGTGTGCAATATACCGTTGGATTCGTTTTTCCGAGACGGATCTAATGGTGTGATCAATTTTAGTTTATATAAAAGTTTTGAACTGTTTATATTTCCATGAAATGTTTTAAAGCTGTTTTTGACTGTTTTAGTTGCTTTTAAATGCTTCATGTGCTACATAGAGATGTATATTGCTTAGACCAATGTGCTAGATGATATAACATGCCTACCTTGATGTTTATTCATGTTTATATATGTGATATATTCTTAGTTTATCATGCGATGATAGATTTAGGTGAACTTAAATGAACATAAGGCGTTTGTTAGACAACCTAGTATAGTGAAATTGTTTCATAACCTTAATAACAATATTATGAATACAATCATGAGATTCTTGTGTTTATGAAACACGTAATTGAATATGAATTTTCGATATGAGAGAAAGGATGATTCTGTCAACAATAGATTTCTATCTGTAAGAAAGGGTTATTAAGTGACGCCTCTTGACAATGCTCCACCCGATCTGGGAATCATCTGATTATTGATTATTGATATGAAATATTTAATTTAAAAGGAAGAATCTCTTTATAATATGATTATGATTGTAACGTAATATAATCCCTCTAAAATTAAATAATATCAAGTAGTAATTGGCCAATGATACAACGGGCTGGTGTCGGTCATAGCCTTCCAACATGGTAGAAAGTAGTTCTTATTTTTGAATCATTGTCGTTTCGTGCCACAACCGAGGGCTTTGATTTCGAAATAAGAAATACTTGTCTATTACATAGAGCTGTGTACATTGAATAAGAATCTAAAGGTCGTTACGTGCCACAACCGTGGGCCTTTGGGGACTGATTCAATTGTACGAAATGTTGGGTTAGACTTGACTGAGAATATTGAGTTTGTCGTGCCACAGCCGTGACTCAATTATTCAAGAGGCTAAAGTTTGATTAGGGAATAACATTAGATGTAATTGACAAGAGTTGTCTGCCTATTGAACATTACATGGCGTTTCGTGCCACAGCCGAGGTTGTGTGATGGAATGTAGGATCCCTATTCCCACTAGCATTATGAATGCTTAATTTTTCACGTAGGGGGTTGAATAAATTTAGATAAACTAGTGGGAGCCACTTATGAATAAAGACCCGATTCATATAGTGTTTTGAAATGAAATCGAATATTTGCTAAGTGTTGTTATGTGTTTATCATTTACAGATTTACTTTGTACGTTATGTCTTCTGCGCTATCACTCAGGAGCATACTGGATGCTCACAAATTGACTGGTCCTAATTATGCTGACTGGCTTCGAAACTTGAGAATTGTTCTCAGGATTGAGAGGCTGGAATACGTGATTGACTCACCTAAGCCTACTGAACCTGCTAGTGATGCATAAAATGATGAACATGTTGTGTATCGTAAGTGGTTAGATGATACAAATGTTGCTCAATGCATCATGCTAGCTTCCATGAACATTGAGCTACAGAAGCAGCATGAGCATATAGATGCTCACACTATCCTCATGCATCTACAAGAGTTGTATGATGTGGCAGGGAGGACAGCTCGATATGAGATATCGAAGGAGTTGTTCGGTTGTAGGATGTTTGAGGGATTATCTGTGAATGACCATGTACTTAAGATGATCAATTTGATTGAACGTCTTGGATAACTTGGTTTTTCCATGGATGGGGAGCTGAGCCAAGACTTGGTCTTGCAATCGCTTCCGAGTTCGTTCTCGCAGTTTGTTGTGAACTTTCACATGAATAAGTTGGATGTTAGCCTGCCTGAACTCCACAATATGTTGAAGACTGCGGAATCGAATTTTCCCCCTAAGAAGAGTTCTGTTCTTCTAATTGGTGAAGGTTCCAATCCTAAAAAAAGGAAGAGGAATTCTTCCAAGAAGAAGAAAGTAGGTGAGAAAACGCCGGTTCCACCAAAAGCTGAAGACCCCAAGAGCAAAGTTGTTTGCTTTCACTGTAACAAGGTGGGGCACTGGAAGAGGAACTGCAAGGTTTACCTTGCAGAATTGAAGAAGAAAAAGAAGGGTAGTGAGACTACCGCTTCTGATTCAGGTATGTTCATGATAGAAGTGAATATGTCATTAAATCAAATTTGTACTTGGGTATTAGATACCGCCTGTGGTTCTCATATCTGCAATTGTTGCAGGGACCAAGGAGAAGTAGGACTCTTGAGGAAAAGGAGGTGATTCTACTGATGGAAATGGAGCAAGAGTTGTTGCTGAAGATGTAGAATCATTTCATTTACATAGGCCTACGGGCAAGACTATTGTTTGAAATAATTGTTATTTTGTTCCCTCGATTGTGAGGAATATTATTTCTATTCCCATGTTAGACTTGGATGGATTTTCATTTATTATTGAGAATAATGAATGTTCTATTCTTAGAGATAATATTCTTTATGGACGTGGTGCTTTAAATAATGGTCTGTATATATGTGACATAATTTACTTCAGATTGAACAAACTAATAAATGAAAAGGGATGATGAAAATCTCACTTCGTTGTGGCACTGCAGTCTCCATTTAGTAGACATGGAGAGAGGGCTGCAAATTTTCTAGGAATGGTACACACAGATGTATGTGGACCAATGTTACGCAAGCCATGGGTGGATTTTCATACTTCATTACTTTCATGGATAATAGATCTAGATTCGGATATGTGTTTGATGAAACACAAGTCTGAAGCCTTTGAAAAGTTCAAAGAGTATAAGTATGAAGTGGAGAAACAAACCAAACATAGTATTATAATTCTTCGATTAGATCGAGGTGGTGAATACTTTAATGGAGTGTTTCTAGATTATCTCAAAGTAAATGGTATAGTCTCCCAGTGGACTCCTCCAGATTGGTATCTGAAAGGAGAAATCAAACTTTGTTAGACATAGTTCGGTCCATGATGAGCTATGCAAATCTTCCAGTATTCCTATGGGGTTATGCATTGGAAACCTCAGCATATTTATTGAATAAGGTGCCTTCCAAAATCTGTTCCTCAAACTTCGTATGAGATATGGAAAGAAAGGAAACCGAGTCTTAAACACGTTAAGATTTGGGGATGTCCAGCTTATGTCAAGAAAGTTGACCCAGATAAGCTGGAATATCGATCCATAAAATGTAGTTTTGTGGGATATCCAAAAGAGACTTTAGGGTATTACTTTTACACCGATCATCGGGTGTTTGTATCCAGACATGCTACCTTCTTGGAAAAGGAGTTTATCCTTGAAGGAAACAGTGGGAGCAAAATTGAACTTGATGAAGTTCAAGAAGCACAAACTACTACAGATCAAGTGGAAACACCTGTTCTGACTGAACAACCTTTTGTGGAACAGCCCATTCATAGATCAGGGAGAGTGTCTCGCCAACCTGAGAGGTAATATGGCCTTGTCATTTAGAATGACAATGAGTTGTCGATTATTGATGATGACGACCCTGTGACCTATAATGAGGCTATGAGTAGTGTTGACTCAGAGAAATGGCATAGTGCCATGAAATCCAGAATGAAATCTATGTATACGGTATACAAAAGATAGATTATAGCAGATGGCCAGGTGGAGACCTATAAGGCCATGCTTGTGGCAAAAGGATTCAAACAAAGGCAATGGATTGACTTTGATGAAACCTTTTACCTGTAGCCCTGTTAAAATCAGTTCGGATTTTTCTTGCGATTGCTGCTTACTACGACTATGAGATCTGGCAATTAGCCAGATGGATTTCTTTCCAAGAGAAATGAAAACCTAGTGTGTAAGCTGCTGCGAACCATATGTGGTTTAAAGCAAGCTTCTCGAAAGATGGAACATTCGTTTTGATGAGACAATCAAAGAGTTTGATTTTATCAAAAACGTAGATGAACCATGCGTCTACAAAAGGGTTAGTGGGAGCACGATAACATTTCTTGTGTTGTATTGAAATTAGAGTTGACACACATAACAACATAGCAGACCCACTCACAAAGCTACTTTATGAAAGTCACTTTGATCGTCATAAAGACAAGATGGGTATTAGATACCAGAGTGATTGGCTTTAGTACAAGTGGGAGATTGAAAGGAATATGTCCTAAGTCCAATCATGTATTAGGATTTAGGAATAACTTTTATGTAATCTGTTTTGATTTCATTGATATTAATAAAGACTTGTTTTGTTTTTATTACGGGCTTTATCTATTTAAGTGTTTAAATAAGATATACCATAGTTTAGAGTAAAGCTTTTTATGGATTATGATGAGATCATAATAATGAGACCTAAAAAGATGATAACTCTAACCTTAAATAGTTCCTGGTCATAGGATTACTAACTGGTAATTAATAATCCGCAAAGATCGGTACATACTATGCTTGCTTCATTATGAAGGATGTCTGTTCTCATAGACATTTCTGTGGTGACACTATAACTAGTATGTAGGTGCTTATTATAGAATAAGTTCACTGAACATGACTCGCACGGCTGAACAACTGATGGAGTTCACTCACGTGTCAGCAGTTGTTCACATAGTGATAGTTGTACAAGTATCCTTAGACTTGAGGTCATCATAGTCATCTTGTGTACACTGAACTATGCTTTGGTTTAGTTCTTAGTCTCCAGGGACAATTATTAGGGCTCTTCTAGGTATAGGAATTTGTACACGAAGATAGTGTATGATCAATAAAGGATCTACCCCTTCCAGTGAAGGAAGCGAATGTTCAAGGCTGATCCACTTATGCTAGTTCAGGAATCTCTGGCCAGAGTGAATGAAATTAGAAAGGAGTTTCTAATTTGCATAGAACTACGCATAGTAAATGGTAAGCAAGTGATTGAATTAGATAGGCTTGACACGAGATCCATGCCTTGTATTTAATCGGGACATTGTAGGGTAGAAGGAGTTTATTGTACGGTAAATATTCACTTAATAGGTTCTTGGTATTCTAAGCAGTGAATTCATATTATCCGGATAGTCGCGATATGCTGAGAAGTATCCCTCACGATGTAGAATAAATGTGATTAATTAATTAATCATATTTAATAAATTAGAGAATTTATATAAATAATGATAAAATAGTTTTATTATTATTTATTTCTACTACCGGCTTAATATTGGACCTACAGGGTCACACCATAAAAAGAGAATGATTTAATGGTGGAGGAATTAATTAATAATGGCTAATAATTATTTATTTATGAAATAAATAATTAATTGGCAAATTTAATAATTGATTAAATGAGATTTAATTGATTATAAATTAATTAAGAAAAGTTCTTAATATTATTAATTAAAGGATTTAATTTTGGGAAATTAAATCAAGTGAGAGAATTATTTCTAAAGTGTTTAGAAAAAGGATTAATAATTGAAAGGTGTTTTAATTATTAATGAGAATAATAAATGGGATAATAATAATAATATTTATGGGAAAATTTCAGCTGAAAATTTTGCCTATAAATACACTATTATAGACCCTAATTTTATTCTAACCCGAAAACCCAAAAAGTTTGGAAAACCCAATTCTCTCCACCTCCTTCTTCCTCCTTAACATCGTTTTCTTGGTGGATACCGGTGGAGTGCTTCACACTTGAGGAGCAACTACTAAGGATCTCTGATCGTTGTCTCCGAATTATTTTTAAAAGGTTAGATTTGATCCCTCGAATTTTTATTCACGATTTATATGCTTTTATTTGGATTTTGTATGTGTAAAAGTGTTTTGCCATGCCCCGCTGCGTTAAAAATCCAACAAACAGTCCATTAAGTCAAACTTCTTTAAAAGATCATAAATATATTTAGTTTGACTAATGAAAATTCCACCACTAACTTATTTAACTTGTAAACCAAGAAAATAAGTTAGCTCTCCCATCATGCTCATTTCATATTTACTTTGCATTAACTTAGCAAACTTTTTACAAAGCTTATCATCTGTATATCCAAATATAATATCATCTACATAAATTTGAACAAGTATTTTAGAGCCATTAACATTTCTAAAGAAGAGAGTTTTGTCAACAGTACCTCTTGTGAAGTGATTATCTAGAAGGAATTTTAACAAAGTCTCATACCAGGCTCTAGGTGCTTGCTTTAGTCCATAGAGTGCTTTCAACAGATAATACACATAGTCTGGAAAGTTTGGATCTTCAAACCCTGGAGGTTGGCTTACATAAACTTCTTCCTCCAATTCCCCATTTAGAAATGCACTCTTGACATCCATTTGATAGACTTTGAAATTGGCATGGGCTGCATAGGCTAGAAAGATTCTGATGGCCTCAAGTCTGGCAACTGGAGCAAATGTTTCATCAAAATCTATTCCCTCTTGTTGAGAATAACCTTTAGCAACCAATCTGGCTTTATTCCTTATGACAATGCCATTTTCATCCATCTTGTTTCTGAATACCCATTTTGTGTCAATAGAACTCTTGTTCTTTGGCTTGGGTACCAGCTTCCATACTTTGTTCCTCTCAAATTAGTTTAGCTTCTCTTGCATTGCTAAAATCCAATCTGGATCCAATAGAGCTTCTTCTACTCTCTTAGGTTCCTCCTGTGATAGAAAGCTACTATACAGACATTCATCTTGAGTAGCCCTTCTAGTTTGCACTTTAGATGTAGCATCACCAATGATCAGTTCAAAAGGGTGATTCTTGGTCCATTTCCTTTGAGGTGGTAGATTAGCTCTAGATGAGGTTGCCTCAGTATTGTCATGATGTGTGATAGAATGTTGATTGGTTGAAACTCCTCCTGAGTTGCTGATCCTTTGAAAGGAATTGGGAGCTCTATCAACTGATGAAGTGAATTGATTATCCGTTGACAGACTGTGATCAACGGATGCTTCATTATGAACTTCAACGGATGATACACTTTGTCTTTCAACAGATGCTGCATTGCTTCTTTCAACGGAAGCTGAATTGTGACTTTCAACAGATGTAGCATTCTGTGCATTATCCAAAGGCAGATTTTGAATTCTTCTTGAGATGCCTTCTTCATCATTCTCATCTTCACTATCATCACAATATATCTCAATATTGACAAATTTGAGTCCTTCATGATGTCCCTCATCTGTTAGTCCATCAATCTTTTTATTATCAAACAAAACATGCACAGATTCCATGACAATGTTGGTTCTTAGATTGTAGACCCTATATGATTTTCCAGCAGAATAACCAACAAATATTCCTTCATCAGCCTTTGCATCAAACTTCCCTTTGTGATCAGAATGATTCCTTAAGATGTAACATTTGCAACCAAAGACATGCAGAAAGTTTAAAGTTGGTTTTCTTCTCTTGAATAATTGATAGGGAGTCATGCCTTTTGCCTGATTGATTAGAGAAATATTCTGAGTGTAACATGCACAGTTAACAGCCTCAGCCCAAAAGTAAGTTGGGAGTTTTGACTCTTCAAGCATTGTCCTTGCAGCTTCAATTAGTGATCTGTTCTTCCTTTCCACCACACCATTTTGTTGTGGGGTCCTTGGAGCTGAGAACTCATGCATGATCCCATTTTCTTCACAGAACAACTTCATGGTTGAATTCTTGAACTCAGTTCCATTGTCACTCCTAATATTCCTTACTTTGAAATCAGGATGATTGTTGACTTGCTTGATGTGATTGATAATGATTTCACTAGCTTCATCCTTTGATCCAAGAAAATAAACCCATGAAAACTTTGAGAAATCATCTACAATTACTAGGCAATATTTTTTTCTTGAAATTGACAATACATTGACTGGTCCAAAAAGATCCATGTGTAGCAGTTGTAATGGTTCATCAATTGCAGATTCAAGCTTCTTACTGAATGATACTTTCTTTTGCTTTCCTTTCTGACAAGCATCACACAGTCCATCCCTTGTGAATTCTACTAGAGGTATTCCTCTAACTAAGTCCTTTTTGACTAGATCATTCATTGTCTTGAAATTCAAATGGGACAGCTTCTTGTGCCATAGCCAACTTTCAACTGAGCTTGCTTTGCTGAGAAGACAAGTAATAGATTCTGCATCTGTAGAGTTGAAGTCAGCTAAATACACATTCCCTTTTCTAACTCCAGTTAGAACCACTTTATTGTCCTTCTTACTTGTGACAATACAGGCTTCAGAATTGAAGGAAACAGTATTCCCTCTGTCACATAGTTGACTGATGCTCAATAAGTTGTGTTTGAGACCATCAACCAATGCAACTTCATCAATGATGACATTTTCTTTTGGAATCAAGCCATATCCCATAGTGAATCCTTTGCTGTCATCTCCAAAGGTTATGCTAGGGCCAGCTCTCTCCTTAAACTCTGTGAGCAGGGTGAAATCTCCTGTCATGTGTCTTGAACAGCCACTGTTCAAGTACCATAGATTCCTTCTTTTTCCCTGCACACAACAAAATCAATCAAGTTGATTTTGGTACCCAAGTTTCCTTGGGTCCAGCCTTGTTAGTCTTTTTCCTAGACTTCATTCCTCCTGCATCTTTTGACTTAGGTAACTTTGGGTCAACCTTGATCTCAGATGTGGTTGGTTAAAGTGTAGGGTTAGTCACAGAATCATTTAGCACATTTGATTGAATTTGATAAGGCATAGATTGTGCAAACATGTTATTCCACATAGGCATATTGTATGGCATTTGAGGTATACTAAATGCAGTAAAATAAGGATTATTAATATATGGCATGTTTGCAAAATGTGCATGGGGATTCTGATGAGACATAACAGGCATAACATGCAGAGGTGACATAGACATGTTAGGCATGGAGGGATTTGAAGGCATGGGAGCATTTTTAACAGATTTGCAATTATCAGATAGGTGATTAACACTTTTACAATGCACACAGCTTTTTCTAGGAGCATACCTATCAGGTGTGTAATTGTTATGTTTATTAATCCCTACCTTCCCATTTCTTTTAGATTTTCTTTTAGTTTCCTTCTTATCCTCAACCAACTTAAGCCTATTTTTCAGCTGATCTAAAGTCATGTGTCCTATATTCACCTTACTGGCATCTTTGGATGTGCTAGCTCCTTCTTTGATAAAGTTCTTGAAAGTTGAATCATCCTTCTTATTGAGATTTTTATTTTTAAAATTACTTGCCTGTTTTAATTGATGAGACTTCAACGGATGCTCCTTTTCTTCCTTCAACGGATAACTTTCATCATCCGTTGATTCCACATCCATTGACAATCCATCAATTAATTCCAACTCCTTTTTGTTTTTCTTCCAGGCATCCTCATAGAATGATTCAATTCCCTGAACCTTGGCAATCTGAACACTAACATCCCTAGATGTTTTCCAGGCCTTGATTACCTCTTGCTCACTTTCTAACTGTTTAGAAAGAATTTCTACTTTCTTAACAACTTCTTCTAGTTCACTCTCAACAGTCAAGCATTTAAGTTTAATCTTTTCAAGCTCAATTACCTGATCCTCTAACACAGCATTCCTATCACTTAAAAACACATTATTCTCTTTGATCCTAGTATTTTCCTTGGCTAGTGATTTAAGGGAAACTCGCAAATGATATAATTCATTGGACATATCATTTATGGCTTCATTGCATTCATTTTTAGAAAGCTGAGAGAGATCAGTAGTAATTACCTGGTTGCTTGATGAACTAGTTTCATTTTCATCAGAATTAGCCATCAGGGCTAGGTTGACATATTCCATATCATCATCTTCATTGACTCCATCTGCTGCCCAATCATCTTGAGTGAGAAAAGCTCTATCCTTTTGTTTGAGCAAATCAAAATACTTCTTTTTGTAATCAACTTGCTCAAATTTCTTCTTATCAGAGGTTGGCTTCCTACACTCACTTGCAAAGTGTCCACTAATGCCACATTTATAACATTTGAACTTGGATTTGTCCACCATGTTTTTGTTTGGCTTAGTGAATTTTGTATTTTTCCTGAACTTCATCTTTGCAAACCTCCTGGACAAAAAAGCCAGATGTTCATCAACATCATCAGAGTCATCTTGACTGGAATTGTTTTCATCCTCAGCTACTTGCTCTTGACCCTTGCTTGATTCTGATTTGCTTGTGCCAATTTTGAGACTTGGCATTGTCTTCTCCTCATTCCTGGCTCCAACCTTCTCACTGTCAGCTACAAGTGCAACTGATCCTCCTTTTCTCTTTCCCTTTTCCAACAGCTCATCTTGCTCCATTTCAAGTTCATATGTCTTCAAAATTCCATATAATCTTTCAAGTGTGAAGTCCTTATAATCTTGAGAATTTCTTAGAGAAACAGTCATAGGCTTCCATTCCTTTGGTAGAGACCTTAGAAATTTTAAATTGGAGTCCTTGACTTGGTACATTCTGCCATACAGCTTCAATCCATTCAATAGTTTCTGAAATCTGTTGAAGGTATCATTCAATGATTCTCCTTCTTCAAAATGAAAATATTCATACTGTTGAATGAGAAGCTGCATTTTGTTTTCTCTAACTTGCTCAGTGCCTTCACAGATAAGCTGCACAGTATCCCAAATTTCCTTAACAGTTTGGCTGTTAATGACATTGTCAAACATATCTTGATCTAGGCCATTAAACAGAATGTTCATGGCTTTCTTGTCCTTGTGAACCTCTTCAATATCTTCAACAGTCCATTCTGCTTTTGGCTTGGGAATAGATTGTCCAACAGCAACTGCTGCAGTAGCAGCTGTGGCCACCTTGTGAGGGATGTGAGGACCATTTTCAATGCAGTTGATGTAGCTTTCATCTTGAGAGAGAAGATGTAAATGCATCTTCAATTTCCAGTGATGATAGTTATCTCTTTCCAAGATTGGAATCTTTACACCAATATCCTTCTTACTCATGATGTTAGCAGAATAGATCTTTAAACTCTTTGTATGTTAATAGCTTGCTCTGATACCAATTGTTATTCCCAGTGGACTAACAATGAGATTTACATAAGGGGGTTGAATGTAAATCTCAAAACTTTTTCAAGTTTTGAGCAGTTTCTAAGGCTAAGTGTTTTTGTGAGCAAATGTGTGTGAATTGCTTGAAGCTAATACAGACAGATATATATTCAAACACAAATGTAAAGAACACAGAGAACTTAAAAACTTTTCTGGTGGATTTGTTGTTCCACCAGAGATGTGTTATTTCAGAAAATCTGTGATTCAAAGAATTAAATCACAGCTGCTTCCTAGTACAAACTAGATGATTTTCTCTCTGGATTTTTATAAACAGCTCTGGAAAATTCACATCTAATTACTAGCTGCTACTTGGTTTATATATCACCAAGTTTACAAGTGAAGACAAAACTGTAAAATACAATTAAAAAGGCTCTTCACATGTTTCTTCTTCATTTCTCTATCCAATACAATTTAGGCTTAGCTGTTAATCTTTGAATACTTCCTTGTTTGCACCAGAATGGAAATGCTGCATTTTTTGATTCCTCCTAGATACTTCCACATTCAAGTTTGTCTCTGTCAACCCATGTGCCTCTGTCAGCTTATGAATTGTCACTATCAACTGCTAATGAACTAAGCATCCGTTGAAGCTTTCATCCGTTGATGCCTTATCCGTTGAGGCTTTATCCGTTGAAGCTTTATCCGTTGATGCATTAACAGTTGAAGTCTTTATCCGTTGAAGCACTTATCCGTTGATGGATATTATCCGTTGAAGCTTTAGAGACATCCGTTGAAGCTTTGTTTCTTATCCGTTGAAGGTCTTCAATATCAGTTGATACTTCTTCACTTATACAAAATTACAAGGCATGAAATATTTACAATGAGCCCTCCTATTTGCATATCCACTAGTAGTCAACATGACTGATAATTTCCTACATCTAAGAATTACAACTTGAATCCAGAGAATGAAATGTGCTACAATACTAAACTTATTGCTAAGTAAAGCTACTCCTTCAACGGATAGCCAAGATGGTCTTATCCATTGAGGCCACAAACACTAGATTTCTACTTAAGTGTTTTGTATAACTTATCATCAAACTAATACACATATTGGAACAACAAATCCACCAAAAAAGTTTTTAAGTTCTCTGTGTTCTTTATATTTGTGTTTAAATATATATCTGTCTGTATTAGCTTCAAGCAATTCACACACATTTGCTCACAAAAACACTTAGCCTTAGAAACTGCTCAAAACTTGAAAAAGTTTTGAGATTTACATTCAACCCCCCTTCAGTAAATCTCATTGTTAGTCCACTGGGAATAACAAAGAGCTATTCAAAAATGTTATATAAGTGTGTGTACGTGTATAGAAATCAAGAAAGTAGTAGTAACCCCCAAAACCTCATTTTTGGGGCTTTTTATAGGCTCCCAATTTAGGGTTTTGGGGGGTTTGTACCTTTCCATCCTAACCCTTGGTGAATCTTGGTTGGTGGATGATTGAATGGTCTAGATGGGAAATGGGGCCCAGCTATCCCCTTGCTACTGGGATAGCTTGAGGTCTTGATCCATGGACGGTTGAGATGCTGCCATGCTATTCTGGGTAATATGGGACCGTTGCTCTCCTGTGTGAGTGTCACGTGTCTGAGGACCACCCCTGGTTGGGCCCGGGGTCTTTTATTATTGGGAATTTGTAGTATTTCTTGGGCCTAATTATATTATGGTCTATCAAAGATCGTGTTAGATGTGGAAGTCTTTATGCAAGATTTCTTTCTGTTGATATAGACTCACAGTTATATGCATGCACATTACAAACTTCAAGAAAACAACGCCAATATAGAAGTTAAATCAAATGAATATAGTATTTGTTTTCAGCTATAGCTTGTCTCTATACATGTATAAGAGGTGAAATCTATCAGTTTCTATTTACAAAGAATACAAATATAAAGAATACAAATATGTATAGCCTAAAGGTAAACTACTCTTATCACCATTGCTAAGGGATAGTGTTTAACTGATCTCATCAACATTAGTGTTGTTACCCTCCCGCAAGTTAGGCGCCACCTGGACAAGACCTAACTTGTTGAAATGCAATTAAAAAGAACTGCTAAATAGAGGCTTAGTAAAAGAGTCTGCAACTTGGTCAACTGAATGTATATACTGCACATCAATGCATTTTTTTGGTACTTGATCACGGACGAAGTGAAAGTCAATTAGCAATATGTTTCAGTCGACTATGGAGCACGGGATTCTGACATAAATAAGTTATTCCGACATTATCACAATACACAGTAGGTGCTGCAGCAAGAAAAATCTGTATCTCCTGAAGTAAATTCATAATCCAGTTGGTCTCCGCTATAGATGTAGCAACTGCTCGATATTTATCCACTGTTGAGGATCTAGCCATAATACGTTATTTCTTTGAAGACCAACTAATGAGATTCTTATCAAAATAAACAACATAGCCTGATGTTGATCTTTTGTCAAGAGGATTGCTAGCCCTATCTGAATCAGAATAAACATAAAGACGATGATCATGTGATCCATTAATTGTAAGGCCAATATTGATATATGTTTGAGATAACATAGGGGACATTTTACAGCCCGCCAATGAAGCTTTTAAGGACTGTGCATGAACTGAGATAGCTTGTTAATATTTGGTCTTGTGAGAGAAAGATATTGTAATTTTCCCACAATTTGACGATACCTGGATTGGTTTATGATTGATTCACACAGAACTAATGTGAGAGACGAAGATGTACTCATTGGAGTCTGAACTTCATTATTGTCTTGCATATTGGAATCATGAAGCAGATCAAGTATGTCTTTTCGCTGAGATAAAATTATGGAACCTTGGTGATGCATAACTTCAACTCCCAAACAATAATTGAGAACCCCCAAATCCTTCAAAGAAAAATAAGCATATAATTTGTTAATAATCTGGCTAACAATGCTTTTTGTGCTTCCGGTAATTATGATGTCGTCCACATAAACCAGAATGTAAACAATAAACCTAAAAACATGCATGATAAACAGAGATTCATCATACTTGGATTTAGTGAACCCAAGTGTAAGTAAATACACGTGTAACTCCTTATACCATACACAGGGTGCTTTCCGAAGATTATAAATTCCTTTATTCAGCTTACAGATGTAATTAGGAAAGTCTAGATGTTCAAATCCTTTAGGCTGAGACATATACAAATCATCCCCTAACGTGCCTTGAAGAACAGGATTATTGATGTCTAGCTGGTGTATATGTCGCTTGTTCTCCATTGAAGAGATATTATCAGATGGGTCTATTAAGTGGCATTTATGTCCACTTAGAACGCTTCGTAAAGGCTCAAATTGGTGTTTTGTACCTAAGTTATTTGTGTATTTAATGTGTTTTTGTAGTGTTTTGCATTTCAAGGCATATTCGGAAGAAGGAATGAATACAACATGTTTCTATGATTAAAAGAGTATTAGGATGGAGTCTCGGATGATTGAGTACAAGTAATTAGCAACAGAAGATCAAGAAAGCAAAAAAATCAAGTTCTGACGGAAGCTCAGCGCGGCCGCGCCCATGTTCAGAGCGGCCGCGCTCGTTCAATAGAAAGTCAGGGAGGCCGCACCGCTTCTCAGAGCGGCCGCGCCGGGTCGGTTTCTCAGATTCCTGATTTCAATAGAAGACTGATCTGTTGGATTCATGATTGGATGGGCTGCTATATAAAGACGTTTTTCATAACGGAGAGCAAGGATAAGACATGAAGAAGACCTAACAGCAAAAATTTAACAAAGGAGAAGAAGAACTAGTTTTTACTTGTGATTCTTTGCTTAAGTTGTAATCTTGAATGCTTGTTTTCTTTGTTGTTGAACATATTACTCTTGTTAACGTACTTGATTATTTATTCAGTTTATAAAGACTTAGTTTATTATACCATGCTATCATCGGAACCTACAGTGATGATGAGTTCGGTTATGAACTAATCGTTATCGTGGGGTCTTGACGAATTTACTTATGGATTTCAATAGTTAATTTGTTCGATACCTAAGTGTGTGCGGATTGTATGACATCCTACTACTGGTTGTGCTTATTCGTCTTATGAGCATCGCGAACTTATAAGATAGCGTGTTAAGCTGTATTGAAGCGAAAGTGAATATAAAGGTTTAGAACTTGCCATGCTAGCATAGGTTCATGTATTTATTATGCATGATTCATAGGTAATTTTAACCATCTTACTTGCCCTATATAATCAAGATAGATAACTTGCGCATTAAACCTTTATGTTGTCAAATTTTATAGACATATAGGGTCTCAACATATTTGGTGTCTATTCAGCTTCTATCTCTTTTGTGGATGTCTGGCAGTAGGGTATTCGTACAACGAAAGTTGGCATTTACAAGTTTCGTGTTATCTGATTAGCTGTCATCACCATTGCATGCTAAGGTTAAGAACAATGACTTTGAATGAAGTATTTAATGAAGTTAGAATCCCATGTTTGTCTCATATAAGTAATTCAACCTCAATTCTATTAGTTAATGTTAATTAGTATAATCTCTTAGTTAATCAAAACCCAAATTGTTATTTGTCTTAGCATTAAACGATAGCCATATCATTATTGCATAAGTGCATAAATTGAAGTTAACCTAAACTAGTCTATGTGGGAACGAACTAGAAAGAATTCAATATTACTTGCGAACGCGTATACTTGCGTGAATTTAGCGCGTATTTTCATTCTAACAAGTTTTTGGCGCCGCTGCCGAGGACTCGGTGTTAATTTTTAGTTTATGTGCTTGACATCAGTGGTCATTAAAGTTCATTGACTCGGATATTTTACTTACTTGTTACTTGTTTGTGTTTCAGGTACTCTAGAGAGCGTTTATGCTAACGCGTTCTCGATCTCGAAAGAGAACACTAGATAAAGCGGACGAAGAAGTTGAAGTAGTTAAAGAAGTTATTGCAGAAGTTGAGAAAGTTGAAGAAGAAGTTGTTATTGCAATGGGAGAACCAGCAGTAAATCTGAAAGCTTTGATGGATTACTCTCAACCGCAGATCAATGACATTCAGTCTAGCATTGTCAGACCAACCATCGCGGCTAATACTTTTGAAATCAAGGCTATCACGATTCAGATGGTGCAGAACTCAGTCTAGTTTTGGGGTTCTCCAACAGAAGATCCCAACATGCATATTAGAGATTTGAGTTGCATGCTAGAAGCAAAAAAAATTTCACTAAGTCTTATAGGTTGTTTGAGTGCTAGATCATGATCATGGTTTGTTGTTTGTTGAGGTTTAATCACTTGTTTATGTCTAGAATTTATGATATTCTCTTAGTGATAAAATAACATAGATTTTTTAGATTGGAGAAAAATATTGGATTTCATTGCTAGTTGTGGTTAGGTGTCAAATGGCTAGTAGACGGCTCATATTTATATGAGTAGTCTAGGGTTGAGCGGGATGGAGCGAAACACACTCGTTCATAAATTGTGAATAAAAAAAAGAAGAAAAGAAAGAAAAAAAAGAAAAAAAATATGTGTTATGCATAGTTGATCACGAGTGAGCTCTTTAATACTCGAGTTATTAAGTTTTTAGGGGACTTTATGCCTAGTGACCTAAGGCTTTTTATAGTCTGGGATCCGCTAATATAACGCTCGCTACATGGGTATTATTGCATAAGTCTTTTATGGACCTCGCTCATTGCACGATCAAATACGCATATTTGTGTTTGTTATGTGTTAACAATAAAAGCATGAATCCTTGTATAACTCCGATAAAATTAAAGTGTTGTCAATCATTTTGAGTTTATCGTTTATTCTGTATATAACCTTGTGATTGCCTTGATGAGTGGTGAGTTATGATTACTGATCTAGTTGCGAGAGTATATCTGTTAAGCAATTGCACACACACACGTTTCTGGCTAGTGAGTTGAGTCACGGGATTTAATTGAAATTTGTGCGAATAATTGCATTCATTGAGATGCTGCTTATTGGTTGGTTTAGTTATTCTGAGGGGATCATTGCATTCATGTTAGTATCATTCATGCATTTTTATTTTCTTGTTTTTAAGTCTGTTATGCTTGAGGACAAGGATGAATTCAAGTTTGGGGGTGTGTTAAGTGGCATTTATGTCCACTTAGAATGCTTCGTAAAGGCTCGACTTAGTGTTTTGTACTCAAGTTGTTTGTGTATTTGATGTGTTTTTGTAGTGTTTTGCATTTCAGGGCATATTCGAAAGAAGGAATGAATACAACATGTTTTTATGATTAAAAGAGTGTTAGGATGGAGCCTCAGATGATTGAGTGCAAGTAACCAGCAAGAGAAGATCAAGAAAGCAAAAAAATCAAGTTCTGGCAGAAGCTCAACGCGGCCGCGCCCATGTTCAGAGCAGCCGCGCTCGTTCAACAGAAAGACAGGGCGGCCGCGCCGCTTCTCAGAGCGGTCGTGCCGGGTCGGTTTCTCAGATTTCTGTTTTGAATAGAAAACTGATCTGTTGGATTCCTGATTGGATGAGCTGTTATATAAAGACCTTTAAAGACATTTTTCATAACGGAGAGCAAGGAGAAGACAGGAAGAAGACCTAATAACACAAATTTAACAAAGGAGAAGAAGAACAAGTTTTTACTTGTAATTCTTTGCTTAAGTTGTAATATTGAATGCTTGTTTTCTTTGTTGTTGAACCTATTACTCTTGTTAACGTACTTGATTATTTATTCAGTTATAAAGACTTAGTTTATTTGTTGTGCAAGACATGCCTGTACTATAACAAGACTAATTCAATTGACAACCCTAAGTAAGTTGTATTGTAATCTTAGTGTAACGACCGAGAAATTACGCTTGCATTATATCATAATAATGATAGAAATATGTGTATTATTATGTGATTAAATGTGTTGAGTCATTAAACCCTAACTGCTATGTGTTACGTCTTGTCTGTTTTGATCCAAACGTGTTTTGGATATTTATTGAGTGTTCTATCGTAGGTTATATATTTTATATCAAAATCCGTACAGCTCAAAACCATGTTTTAAAAGCTCGTATTTAAAACAAAATCATTGGCCCTATTTTGTCAAAAATGCTCTATACCATATCGCTATTCTGAACCCCTAGACGTTTTACAAATTTACCTTTTTCGCGAAAAACGACTTTTCCGGACCCCTTCGGGTACCAAAAACCCCACAAAAATCACATTTTTATTTTTATATGATCATGAAATTATCATACATTATTTTCTTTGTATTTTTGTAATATTCACAATTTTTGGGAATTTTTAGCATTTATTTTGTATTTATTGGATATTTAAAAATTCAATATTAACACCCAAAAATTATAAAAATTGGGGCCAAATATTTTTATTAGGAGTATAATTAGCCCCTTAATTTTATGTAGGGGTATTATTTTCATAAAGATAAATACCTCATTTATTGTTAATTTTTCAGTTAATTATAATTAAAAATCAGAAAAAATAAAAAGAAAAGGAATTAGGGTTTGTGGTGAAGAACAGGGCAGAGAATCAAACCGAAGTTTGATCGTGATTCCGGCATCCAAATCGAACGTGTGAGTATCCGTTTTGAAGCTTGTGATCTGTAGTTTCTGTTTATGTAATCATTTTTGTTGATTGTTGAGTTGATTTTTAATTCGTATTTTCGGTTTTAATTCTTGAATTCGGGTTTTACGATTGGCTGCTTGTTTGATGTTATTGTTGTTGGAGATGAGTAGATCGTCGATTTTCCCGTCGAACGGCACCAGTTTCGTAGTTTTTGGCTTCGGTTTCGTGGCGACGCCACCGCTGCGATTGAAGATTCAGGCGACGAGACGACTGTGTTCTTGACGAGGGAAAGAGGAGGACGTTCCTGTGGTGCTGTCGGTGAAAAACGAAGCAAGAGCAGCCCAGAATCGTGTGGTTTGTTGTGTATTCGAATCGCCGGAAAACGGGGCCGCCGGCATCGGGTTCCGTCCGGCCGACCCTGTTCTTGAGCGACCCGGTTCGTTTTTCGTGACCCGATAACCCGGAGTCGACCCGGTTTCGACCCAGGATTGATCCAAAAACCCTAACCCTGAAACCCTGTTTTGTGTTTCTGGTTTTTTTTATATATATTTATTTTATTTTTCAAAAAAATCAGATTTTAGTTTTAGTAGTTCTAAAAATTAAATAAAAATTAGTTTTAAATTTTGAAAAATAGTATTATTAATTTCTAAATTATTTTATTAAATTAGAAATTCGAATTTAATTAATTATTTAATTATTTATCTAATTATTTATTAGTTATCTAATTAATTAATAATTAGGTAATTAATTAATAATTAGGTAATTAATTAATAAATAAGGATTAAAAATAATTAAATAATACGATTAATAATCTAATAATTAGTTAATATTACGAGTAACTCGTATTCATATGAGTAGTGATTCGATAATGAGAATTATTATTCGAGCGATAATTTATTCGAGGGATATCGTAATAACTATTTGTATCGTATAATTAAATATCGATAATTAATTAGCGAATCATATAAATTACAATTATAATATAATGGTTCGATAATTATGTGAAGATTGCGAGTAGCTCGTATTTATACGAGTAGTTAATCGTTGAGTTAGATTATAATTCGAGCAATTAGTATTTATTCGATAAATAGCGTATCAGTTAATTGTATCGATTGATTATCTGTAAATAATCAATCCGATCGAGTAAGTATTATTAATTTATAAATAATTGTAATAAATAGTAATTAATCCTAATAATTAGGGATTAATGATTTTTTTAAATACAATAATTATTAGTTAATTATTTAAAATTATAATTAAGGATTATTTAATTATAATTAATTATTAATTAATTAAATCTTGTTTAATTCATAATAATTAAACCGTTAGTCCGATTTGAACGAAACGAAGAGCCCTAGACTCAGAAAAATGAAACGAATCCAATAAAAATAGTTGTAAGTTATAATTTCTTCCGGAAGAGAGTGGTTTTGTGATAATTAATTGTTCATAGGCCCTATTAGGGGTAGAATCGTGTCGAATAAATCCCGAAAAATTGTAATAAAATCAGATAGGGTTAGTTATTATAAATATGAATCTAGTATCGATTCTAAAAATAATTATAAGTCTAAAAATTAATTATGTGCTTTATGTGCTATGTGCTTTACGTGGCTATGTGAACCTTACGTGCTATATAATTATATGTGTATATATGCGAGTCAGATATAAATGCATGGGTAGACTGATAAGGTTACGTGGTATCAATTCGAGATACACGTATATAGTAATTTATCTAAACGACTATCTTTCTATGATTGGTTCAGGGCGGTGAGTTGAACCAGGTTAAGTACGCGCAAGGCAAGTTTTTCCCCTATTCTAAATTTAGAATAGTGAATTATATTTCTTTTTTTCATATCAGTTACCTTTGATAATTATTGTTCATATACACTGTTACCCAATTATTAATGCTTGTTTCTATTTCATTTCGATTCTTGATTTCTCCCAATTTATTGAATCCTCTATTCATATTACAATACTTTTACCCTTGTTACATATACTCTGGTATGTCCTGGTGTTGGGATATATCAAAAGCATTCCGATTGTTCCAGATGCTATACCTTGGACTGGATGGTTACTATACGGGCTGGGTTTTATCCAGACCATTATTTAATAGGCCATAGTTGCCTGAGTACTCTTTATGTTGGTTGGGTCTATGCAGTTGGGTATAGATCCGCACTGTATCCTGACTGATCAGCAGGTTATAGTGTATATGTTGGTTCTTATTTCCAGTCTTGTTCATTTGGCACTCGCCAGTGTTGGCAAATTATTATCCTATACAGATTCAGATGGTTGTTCAAACTAGCAGCTTATTGGTTCACTTATTTCTCTCTCTTTATACTATATATATTATTGCAGGCTTGTTGAGCAATTTTGGCTCATCCCTTTTTATTGTTATTCCTTTTGTTTTACAGTTAAGGTAGAGAATGAAACCCATCAGGACCCGCGTAGTCAAGAAGCGAGTCAAGCAGCGGGACCCTCTTATACCAAGAGTGTTCCTTCCTATTCCCGAGAGAGCTTTGAATTACCAGATCAGGTGTAACAGGATAAGTAGTAATATTGGGTTGAATAAAAGTTTTGTGTAGTTTGAATAAAAGTTATGTGGTAAGAATGTAGATAGAATAAAGTTTTGTAAGAAAGAGAGTTCTTGAGACAGATTATTTTATTTGGGTTTGTAATAAAGTGTAGTATGTGGTTCTTGTTTTCAACTCAAACCTTAAAAGATCCTGAGTAGTAATAGTTCGGGGTAATTATTATTTTTATATTCCGCTTGTGCAAGTTTAGTTTGTAGTTGTTATTAATAATGCCCCAAATCTATACCCCAGATTTGGAGGGTGTTATAGTTGGCATCAGAGCTTAGGTTTTGACCCTTGAAAACAAGAACGTTAGGATTAAGATAAGATAGAAAAATTAGATAGAATATAAGTAAGAGTTTTAGGATTGTCTGTTTATGTGATTAGAAGTTATGATTTTAGGAATGTGATTTGATTTATTTTGTGTTATTATTGTTATGTATATTAGATGGCTTCTTAGTCAGAGCGGACTGAGTCAGACCCAGTAGCAGCACCAGTACTAGCCCCAGCATCAGTGCAGATTTTTCCTCCATTGCCACCACCTCCACCATTGCCACCTGGACCAGCACCAGAGATACCACCTCCACTAGAGGTACCAGACTTTGTTGATTATTTCCCTTATTTTGAGCCGGAGATGCCTGACTTTCCACCTTTGGAGATTCTGATGTTTGATGTTCCTGATATGATTGATCTTCCACAGTGGGATGACCTAGAGCCGCAGATTCCAGTACCGCAGCCTGAGGTTCCAGATATTCCACAGATGGAGCCAGAGGCAGAGCCACCAGTGTATGCAACTATGGAGCAGCCTGTCTTATTCCCTGCCCCATTAGCTATTTATGCCCCTGTTCCCGGGGTATATCAGTTTCCACAGCTGGAGTTCATGGATGAGATAGTAGTAGATGGGCCGTTACCTAGTAGATGGACCGTTACCTTCTCGAGGTTCTTACACGGATCTTCGTGAGCATCATACAGTGACTTATCAGCATTTTCAGGCGGAGAGAGAGGAGAGGATCCGATGGCAGAACCAGTGTAGAGAGATCCTTGGATTGTTTGAGACGCAGGCGCATGGTCCCGTCCGAGCATTACGATCAGATTACATACTGAGGGAGAGGTTACGTCAGATTCACCGACTTAGTTATCAGCAGCTTACTGATTTGAGACAGCAGGATCTTAGTGCAGAGGCTGCATATCGTAGAGTGATGGGACTTACCGAGGCAGTACTAGAGGTATTACAGGAGGAGTTGAGTCACGTGCCACCAGGATTCTGAGACTAGCAGATAGAGGAGTGTTGTATCATGTACATTTTTGTAGATAGAGGCAGCATAGTATTGTATGACTAGTTTGTATGAGTGTAGCTACTAACTTTGACTGATAGTAGTAGCAGTACGACTGATATATCATAGGCTTTTGTATCAAGCACTGACACCTGCAGCTGGTGTCCTACCCATATATATATGAGATGGTTTTTTGCACGTTTTCTTTATTTTATTTCCAGTCATTTAAGCATTTACATTTATTTTCATTATTTTACCGTTGCATATTTACAAATGTTATTTTATTTACGATCATGTTGTACTCTTTATGTTTTCAAAATTTTTTATAGTGTTTTAAAAAGGGATTTATTTACACATCATACTATTTTATTTATTTGAATATTTACTAAACTGTTTTCTTTCCCCATATCAACTATTTTAATATTATAAAGACTATTTCCATTCCATAACACCTGTTTAATATACTGTTATTAAGAGAACCCATTGTTTCATTACCAGAAAGATGACACCTAAAAGAAAAGCACGACCCAACTCATCTAATGGAAATACCGAGGGCCAAAACAATGATAACCAGATGGATCAGATGTTTCATCTCATGCAACAGCAGATGCTGATGATGCAACAACAAATGCAGCAGCAACAGCAGCAGTTCCAACAACAGATGTTACAGCAAGCCGCTCATCCAGGACATCAAGTACCACTAGCAGCACCTACAGTCACTTTCAAACAATTTCAGTCGGTAAAGACTCCAAAATTTACTGGTTCCACAGATCCTACAAAGGCGAGAGCTTGGCTAAAAGAGATAGAAAAGGCTTTTTCGTTGGTGAAAGTTGAGGAAGAAAAGAAGACGGATTTTGCTAGCTACTTTCTAAAAGGCGAAGCCAATTACTGGTGGGAATTGAAGAAAGCTTTGGAAGGAGAAGGTGCGGTGACCTGGGATAGATTCACTGATCTTTTCTTGGAGAAATATTTTCCTCACTTTATGAAGAACCAGATGGAGATCAAGTTTCTGGAGCTGAAGCAAGATAACTTATTAGTTGTGGATTACGAGACCAAGTTCACTGAATTGGCCAGATTTGTTCCTGAGCAAGTGGATACTGATGAAAAGCGGGCCAAGAGATTCCAGCAGGGACTGAAACCATGGATTCGGAGCATAGTAGCTGTGTTTGAACTGACGACTTATACGGCTGTTGTTCAGAAGGCCATGATTATTGAAGGTGAAAGTGAAGAAGCTCAGAAAGAGAAAGGACCAGGAAATTTCCAGAACCGTTTCAACAAAAGGCCGGGATTTCAAGCCCGGGGAAAAGCAAACTTCAGGAGACCAGAACAAAACAACCAGAGGATGGGTAATCGACTTCCTGCCCCAACTCATCAAAGGCTTATTCGACCGCCTATACCTGATTGCAGAACGTGTGGTAAAAAACATACGGGAATTTGCAACAAGCCAAATGTCACGTGTTTTAAGTGCAAGCAAAGGGGAAATTACTCTGGAGAATGTCCGATGGGAAGAGCAGAAGTCACTTGTTTCCAGTGTGGAAGAAAAGGACATATTGCCAAAGACTGCAGAGGAGTTGCGATGACCGCTAGTATTCCAAGGGTTTTAGCATTACCTCCACCTCCACTACCACCACAAAATCAGCCCAGGGCAAGGACTTTCAACATGTCAATGAAGGAAGCAGTACAGAGTCCGAATGTGGTTGCAGGTACACTCCCTGTAAATTCCGTAAATGCTCTAGTATTGATTACTTCAGGAACTACCATATCTTTTATTTCTGAGGATTTTATCTCTAAGATAGACTGTGAGGTTCAGTGGTTAGATGAAGTGTTAGTCATAAAATTAGCAAATGATGATCAGGTTACGGTAGATCGAGTATGCCCAAGTTGTGATATTGAGATAGGGAGATGTCATTTCTTAGTTGATTTGATACCTTTCAGGTTAGGAGAGTTTGATGTTATTTTAGGAATGGATTGGCTAGCTAGTAATAATGCTCAGATTGATTGCGCAAATAAGAAAGTGAAATTGCAAATTTAAAAAAATAAAATGGTAACATTTAAAGGTGAGAAGCAAAAGCAGAAATTCCTAACCATGATGCAGACTAGAAGATTGTTACGCCAAAGATGTCAAGCTTACTTAGCCTATGTATTGGATACCGACAAGGATAATCCGAAGATTGAAGATATTCCTATAGTTTGTGAGTTTCTTGATGTTTTTCTAGATGAACTTCCAGGACTTCCACCGGATCGAGAAATCGAGTTCACTATTGATTTGACGCCAGGGACTGAACCAATTTCGAAAGCTCCATATCGAATGACACCTGTTGAAATGAAGGAATTGGCAAAGCAGTTACAAGAACTTCTCAACAAAGGAATCATAAGCCAAGTTTATCCCCATTGGGCGCACCGGTATTGTTCGTGAAAAAGAAGGACGGTAGTATGCGACTTTGTATTGATTATCGTGAGCTGAAGAAGTTAACTATCAAGAATAAATATCCGTTACCTCGCATCGATGATTTATTTGATCAACTAAAAGGAGCAGCATGGTTTTCGAAAATCGACTTACGATCAGGCTATCATCAGTTAAAGATCAAGGCAGAAGATATTCCAAAGACGGCATTCAGAACGAGGTACGGACACTATGAATTTCTTGTGATGGCTTTTGGATTGACAAATACACCTGCAGCATTTATGGATTTGATGAATCGAGTATTCAAGAAGTATCTGGATAAGTTTATCATTGTATTTATTGATGACATCTTGATTTATTCAAAAACTGAAGAAGAACATGCAGCGCACTTAAGAACGACACTGGAGATATTACGAAAGGAGCAGCTTTATGCGAAATTTTCAAAATATGAATTTTGGTTGAAAGAAGTGCAATTTTTAGGACACATCATCACTATTGAAGGAATTCAAGTGGACCCAGCGAAGATTGAAGCTATTTTAAATTGGGAAAGACCAAAAACGCCAACTGAAGTTAAAAGTTTCTTGGGATTAGCCGGTTATTACAGAAGATTCGTTAAAGATTTTGCAAAGATAGCCACACCATTGACAAAGTTGACGCGAAAGGATGAAAAGTTCGAATGGAACGAGAAATGTGAAGCAAGTTTCCAAGAATTGAAGAATCGACTCGTAACTGCACCTGTGCTTGTGTTACCTGATGATCAAGGAGACTTTGTCATATACATCGATGCTTCGTATCGAGGACCGGATGCGTTTTAATACAACATGGAAATGTGATCGTATATGCTTCTAGACAGCTAAAGCCGCATGAACAAAAATATCTGACGCACGATCTTGAACTAGCAGCAATTGTGTTCGCACTGAAGCTTTGGAGACATTACCTGTACGGTGAAAGATGTGAGATTTACATGGACCATAAAAGCTTGAAGTATATTTTTACCCAGAAGGAACTTAACATGTGACAACGCCGTTGGCTAGAGTTAATTAAGGATTATGACGTTTCAATCAATTATCATCCAGGCAAGGCCAATGTAGTAGCAGATGCGTTAAGTCGAAAGGAACGATTGAACCTGTTAACGTCTTCAGAGGACTTAATCAAGGAATTCGATAGATTGGAAATTGAAGTTCGTGTACCAGAAAATTCTACCGAAATGATTTACGCTATGACTATTCAGGCAGAACTATTGGAGAAAATAAGAAGGTGTCAGGAAGAAGTAATGGACCAGGATATCAATAATTTAACAGGAGAAGAGATTACCAGTCAGAAGGATGCTAAAGGATTTTTTCGTGTTGCTTCAAGGATTTGGATACCTAACGTACCGGAATTAAAAGCGGAAATTTTACAAGATGCTCATAGTTCAAGATATTCGATTCATCCCGGAAGCACAGAGATGTACAGAGACCTGAAGGAAAATTTTTGGTGGCCGAATATGAAGAAAGGAATAGCGGAATGGGTCAGCAAATGTTATACGTGCCAAAGAGTGAAAGCTGAACATCAACGCCCGAGCGGACTACTACAGTCACTAGATATTCCAGAATGGAAATGGGAACACTTAGCTATAGATTTTGTAGTGGGACTTCCAAGGACGAAAGCAAATCACGATGCAATTTGGGTTATCATTGATCGATTGACGAAATCAGCACATTTTCTTCTGATTAACGAAAGATTTTCACTGGACAAGTTAGTGCACTTATATCTTGTTATTCCCAATGGACTAACAATGAGATTTACAGAAGGGGGGTTGAATGTAAATCTCAAAACTTTTTCAAGTTTTGAGCAGTTTCTAAGGCTAAATGTTTGAGTGATCAAATGTGTGTGAATTGCTTGAAGCTGATGCAGACAGATATATATTCAAACACAAATGTAATGAACACAAAGAACTTAAAAAAAACTTTTCTGGTGGATTTGTTGTTCCACCAGAGATGTGTTATTTCAGAAAAATCTGAGATTCAAAGAATTAAATCACAGCTGCTTCCTAGTACAAACTAGATGATTTTCACTTTTGATATTTCTAAACAACTCAAGGAAAATTCATATCTAATTACTAGCTGCTACTTGGTTTATATATATCACCAAGTTTACAAGTGAAGACAAACTGTAAAATACAATTGAAAAGATTCTTCACATGTTTCTTCTTCATTTCTCTATCCAATGCAATCTAGAGTAATCTGTAAATCTTTGAATACTTCCTTGTTTGCATCAGAATGGAAATGCTGCATTTTCTTGATTCCTCCTAGAGGCTTCCACATTCCAGTATGTCTCTGTCAATCCATGTGCCTCTGTCAGCTTGTGAATTGTCACTATCAACTGCTAATGAACTAAGCATCCGTTGAAGCTTTCATCCGTTGATGCCTTATCCGTTGAGGCTTTATCCGTTGAAGCTTTATCCGTTGATGCATTATCAGTTGAAGTCTTTATCCGTTGAAGCACTTATCCTTTGATGGATATTATCCGTTGAAGCATTGTTTCTTATCCGTTGAAGGTCTTCAATATCCGTTGACACTTCTTCACTTATACAAAATTATAAGGCATGAAATATTTATAATTAGCCCTCCTATTTGTACATCCATTAGTAGTCAACATGACTGATTATTTCCTAACAACATCTAAGAATTACAGCTTGATACCAGAGAGTGAAATGTGCTACAATACTAAACTTATTGCTAAGTAAAGCTACTCCTTCAACGGATAGCCAAGATGGTCTTATCCGTTGAGGCTACAAACACTAGATTTCTACTTAAGTGTTTTGCTTAACTTATCATCAAACTAATACACATATTCCTAACAATCTCCCCCTATTTATGTCTACTAGAACTGTAGGCATAAATTTGGGTTTAGCTTGATGATAATAAAACACTTAACAAATATATAAACTGTACCAAAGTAGAAATTCAAAAGTGCTACAAAAATGTATATGCTGAGATGAAATTGAAGAATTACATTGTTTCCAAGGGTGCTCCTTTAGCCTGAGCAAATTACTTTCTTTTCCTTTGATCCCTGGTTTTCTTTCCTAGCCTCCTGTCATTCTCCTCTATTTGAAGTTGAAGTTGTCTGTAGAATTCAGCTTCATCTTCTTCTTTGATATCTAACTTAGATTGCATATCCTTGAGAGTTTCATTACTGGCAATTTTTAGTTGATCGTCAATTCTGAAAAATCTTTTGACTCCTTTGTTGTCTCTGAACTCCATCAACCAATGAGGTGATTTGTGAATTGTAATTCCTCTTTCTTGAATGAGTAAAGTTCTAGGCAAGGCATTTGGCTCCCTCCAAGTTTTCCTTATGTTGGCAATCTTGTTGAGAATCTCAGTCTTGGCAGTCCTAGTAAAGCCAGAATCCTTCTGTATGGCTGAGTAGACTCTAATCAAGGTAGAGTAGCCTTCATTCAGAATTCTGTGAAGAGGCCATGTTCTTTCCCCAGCTCCTTTGTATTTGAACACTAGTCTTTCAGGTAGCTGTCTGTAGGCAGCTATTCCCCTTACATCCTCCAGCTCATCCAGATAGAGTTCAATGTTTGAAAATTCTTTTATGTCACAGATGTGAACATAATCACCTTTAGAGGTTTGAGGTTTAGGCTTAGGCTTCTGTGTGAATTTGATTGAGACTTTAGAGGGTGTTGATTTGATTCTTCTTTTCTGCTTCTTTGATGGTGGAGAAGAGGTTAGGAAGGTGGGCAATTTGATGGTGTCCCAATCAATTGGTTCCTCCTTGGAAATGATTGTTTCACCATAAATATTCATGAAGGGGTCAGGTACAATTGGTTTAGGAATAGAGGGTAGTGGTTTGGATATTGATTGGGTTTCTTCAGTCTTATCTACCTTCTTTCTCTTTGCATTGACCTTCTTTCTTTTCCCTTTCTGCCATTCTTCCTTACTTCTTTCCTCCATCTCAGTACCAACCATGTCCCCCATAGCTTCATCTTCACCTTTGTCTTCAATTTCTTTTTGTTCTTCAGCCTGACTTGACTTTAGCTGTTTGGCTTCTTCCTTCAACCTTTTGGTTTCTTCCCTCTTGGCTATTGAGAATTTGGGATGTCCTTGCATCACACATATGCTCTTTCCCTCTCTGAAGATAATAGCCATGTTTCTCCTTACAGCCTCATCCATGGTCTCTTTGAGATATGCAATACTTCTACCTAAAAGCTTGTCCTCATCAGCTTTTGGAAGAGGAAAATCCACCTCTTTTAGAGGATTCTTTGTAGAGTCCTTATTGGATCTGTTGTTGGGCTTGAGAACCATAGGTTGCAAATCTTTGGAAGAAGTTTCTCCATCCTTATGCCTCCCTACTGGCTTGAGTTCCATAATAATTGATTCCACTTTTGTGCTATGCTTCACAGATTGTGATTGAGAAGTTGTAGAACCAGATATTAGTTGCATCTTTTCATCAATCTTCTTCCTTTGCTCTTTGACTTGCAATTTAGCTGCTGCTATCTGGATTAGATCAATTCCATCTAGCTTTCCTTTGACTTGAATAGTTGGAGAAGTTGTGATGACAGGAACTAGCACTTGAGAAATCTGAACTGTTGTAGATGGCTCTCCTTCCCCTTCCCTTTTATTATCCCCCTTTTTGTTATCATCAAGAGTAGGGGTCAAGCCTTGTGCTTGTGCCAGCTGCATGAGTAGATTTGTTTGAGTTTGTTGATTCTGAAGAATGGTGACCATAGAGTCTTCAATGATTTGAACCCTATCTTCCAGTCTGGCCAGCCTCTTGTCAGCATCAGATGCTTTCCTCAGTCTCCCCAACAAATCTTGTATAGTACCATAGGGTATAAGTGAATCCAATTTCTCAGCATTGTAGGATTTCAGATCAGCAATGTCCAGCTTGAGCTCATCCACACTTAGATTTTGCTGGTAATGCTGCAACTGCAAGAGATGCAGAGAGTCCAGATGAGCTTGAAGAATTGCCTTGGTACCAGC
The DNA here is from genome assembly GCF_009905375.1 of Apium graveolens. Lineage (NCBI taxonomy): Eukaryota > Viridiplantae > Streptophyta > Magnoliopsida > Apiales > Apiaceae > Apium > Apium graveolens. Next base: position 74,844,313 of record NC_133654.1, read on the forward strand.
ATCCTGAGTCTCCTGAAGGGCCTGCTGAATTGTCATGACTTGTCTGACCAAAGTGACACCAAACTCTCCTGGTGTTGATGGTTTTGCCCATGCCCATGCAGGAAGATTAGGAACAGAACTTGGGCCTGCTACTCCCCCTAAGTTCATGCTCTCATTCAAAGAATTAGAGTCATCATCATTAGAATTTACTCCAAATTCTTCAGATGGCTCACCAGCTTGAGAAGGCAGCCTGTTGACAGCAGCTTTGTCTCTGAGAAGAGATTCTGAAGTGTGTACAATGTGTAGTGTCTGTTCTGCCTCCACATTGCCCTGTGCAGCCAATAATTGATAGGCTGAAACAGGGTGAGTAAAAGTGTCAGCATCCAAGGAAATGTTATCAATGACAGCTTTGTAATGTTGCTGAAATTGTCTTTCCTTATCTGCATCATCCACTTTCATTAACTTACTAGCAATGGCTGGATCCACCCTTATAGCTTATGTACCTGCCTTTCTTTCAATTTCTCTCTATTCTTGCATCAGGGGCTCCCCCTGGCTCACACACACCCTCACACCCTGACCTTTACCTTCTAAGGTGGCACTCCTCTCACTCACTTTTGCCATGCTGGAAGAAATAGCATGCATTTGGTGACTCTCAACCTCTCCTTTTGCCTGGGAGCAACCCAGCCTCTCACTCAAAAGATCACTCCCTTCCCTCAAACCTAAAAGTGATTGTACAGTTGCCATGTCCTCTACAGTTGGAATTGTTTCTGTTAAGTGTGTAGAGACCATCAACGGATAGGGAGTATCCGTTGAAGTAGAAACTGATGGTATCAACGGATAACTGCTGTTAAGCTTATCCGTTGAAGAACAACCACTTATCAACGGATGAGAGATATCCGTTGAGGAAGGAAAAGATGTAGATATAGAAAGTGACATAATTGTTGAATCTGTGTGGATTGATGTTAAGTGAGGTAACACAGATTCTTCAACTACATCTGAAAGAATTGGCTGATGATGCAACAAATCATCTAAAAGATGATGATCATCAGGTTCTGAGTGGGGCTCCTCCCTGAGTTTTAATGAGGGAGAATCAGGAATTGATGTGAATATCATATCCACATCCAGAGAGGGTGTTGGAGAGTTTGATGAATGGTGTGTTTCTATATTGAGAGAATGGGGCTGTGATTCCACATTTGCTGGAATCACATCAAGCTGAATTTGAGAAGGCACATATACTGGTGGATGTATCTGTGCTGTGTGTGTCCCTTGTGTGGAAACTAGGGTTTTGGCCTTCTTCTTCCTTGAAAAGGCTTTAAATGGTGAATGTGTGGCTTCAGTGTCCCTCCCTCTTTTGTTCTGTGTCCCTGGTTGGGGACTATTTTCAATAGTTACATCCTTTTGGGAGGATGCAACTAGGGATGTGCTGGACTCCTTTTGAACCACCACAGTCTTTTGAGAGACTGTGGCTTGGCTGGTTTGGGTACCACTCACCTCTCCCACCTTATCCTGGGGGGCTTTTTGATGTTCACACCTCCCCTCACCACTCACACCCTGTTCACTCCCTTCAGGGTTTATGGTAGTTGTTACAACTGTTGTCTTTTGAGAAACAACAGAGGTAGGTTTCTTTGACTTGACTTTGGAAACTTTAGATTTGGTGGCTTTGGTAGGAGCCTGTTTGGACAAAGACACAGGTTCCATAGCCACACTAGAAGGCAAAGAAACAGTGGGGTTGGAAGTAGTAGGAGTTATAGAAGTATTTACCTCACTTACCTGTGGTGCATTCATGATTGGCAAGTATACCAATGGCACCTGGCTGTTGAGGTTCATTCTCAAAAGGTCTGCAAGGACCCTCTTCTCTTGTGCCCAGCATTTGAGTTTATTATTCTCATTGGATATAACCAAACCTTCAGCAACATGGTTAGCCAATAACATAAAGAATCTAGCATAGTAGATGTTATGTGGTCTATTAGCTTTGTTACCTAATCTGGAACCTAATTCTAGCATAACACAGTTGCTAAAATTAAAGTGCCTATCAGAAACTAGCATGTAGAGCATATTAACAAGAGATGAAGTGATAGCATCAAAATTGCTAATCTTCCCAGAGAAAACCTTAATAAAGGCATCTCCAAGAAAACTCCATTCTTTCCTAAGGCCTTTCCTTCTAATACTACCTAAACTAGCAGAATCAAAAGCATAGACTATGGAATCTAGCATAGCAGAGACATCTTTATCAGTGTGTGGTGTCATGGCATTATTCTCAGGCAACTTAAAGCAAGATTGTAAATCATCACAATTAATGCAATAGTCCTTACCTTTGAGAGAGAAGGCAATAGTCATATCTGTGGAGTTGAACTCTGCAGTTGTCCAAAGATCCTCAATCACCTCACAGTAGATGGTTGGGGCTTCCAGCATTGCATAGCTTAGTTTGCAGTTTTTGATGAAGTCCATCATCTTGTGATAATCAGAATGGGCTTCATTCTTTTCAACCAAGGCTATGAAATTATTCTTTTCATAAACAAATCTTGTTTGAGACATAATTTTGACTACTGGTGCCATTGTTGTGAGTAGAGGCTGCGGAGAAAAACTTGAAAATTTAGAGAGAAAGAGAATAAGAATTGCAAGAAAGCGTAAAATGAGAATAAGAGTTCAATTGGGCTTTTATACTTTCTTGAATTAAAACATAAATAAAATGATTAAATGATACTTTTAAGTAAGTTACAGTCGTTCAAGAACAAAGAAAACTGTAGAAATTCTGAAAACTACCTTAAATACAATTACATACAACACTGTATATCTGTATCAACGGTTGAGTAAAAGAATCAACGGCTGTGACTCACTTATAGTAACTGACGTGACACTTCAACGGATAAGGGAAATAGTTATCCGTTGATGAACAACGCCATTTTATCCGTTGAAAGATAAGATTACCAGAAATGTATTTGTCTTTCAACGGATAATGAATATCCGTTGATAGAACAATTTTGGCTTTCAACGGATAGAGAATATCCGTTGATAGGATAAGTCTTAATTAAAGCCAACTTTGTTCTTGCAGCAAATTTCATTTCAGGATTCAAGACAGATTATATAGATGACATAGATTATGAATAATTAAGCATACCTAACTCACTTACTAATCTTGTGAATGTTGATTCATCAAGTGGCTTGGTAAATATGTCTGCAATCTGCTTTTCACTTGGAACAAAATGAAGTTCCACTGTACCTTTCATCACATGTTCCCTAATGAAGTGGTACTTGATATCAATGTGCTTGGTTCTTGAGTGCTGCACTGGATTTTCAGTAATGGCAATGGCACTTGTGTTGTCACAGAATATTGGAATTTTGTCAACAGTCAGACCATAGTCAAATAGTTGATTCCTCATCCATAGTATCTGTGCACAGCAACTACCAGCAGCAATGTACTCAGCTTCAGCTGTTGATGTGGAAACAGAATTCTGCTTCTTGCTGAACCATGATACAAGCTTGTTCCCTAGAAATTGACAGGTGCCTGTTGTGCTTTTCCTGTCTATTTTGCAACCTGCATAATCTGCATCTGAGTAGCCAATTAGATCAAAACCAGACTCTCTAGGGTACCAAATTCCTAGATTTGGAGTCCCCTTGAGATATCTGAAAATTCTTTTAATAGCCACTAAGTGAGATTCTTTAGGGTCAGCTTGAAATCTAGCACAGAGACATGTAGAAAACATTATATCAGGTCTACTAGCAGTTAAATATAAAAGTGAGCCAACCATGCCTCTATAACTTGTAATATCCACAGACTTTTCAGCCTTGTTTAATTCAAGCTTAGTGGCAGTGGCCATGGGAGTTTTTGCAGGTGAGCAATCCATTAAGTCAAACTTCTTTAAAAGATCATAAATATATTTAGTTTGACTAATGAAAATTCCACCACTAACTTGTTTAACTTGTAAACCAAGAAAGTAAGTTAGCTCTCCCATCATGCTCATTTCATATTTACTTTGCATTAATTTAGCAAACTTTTTACAAAGCTTATCATCTGTAGATCCAAATATAATATCATCTACATAAATTTGTACCAGTATCTTAGAGCCATTAACATTTCTAAAGAAGAGAGTTTTGTCAACAGTACCTCTTGTGAAATGATTATCTAGAAGGAACTTTGACAAAGTCTCATACCAAGCTCTAGGTGCTTGCTTTAATCCATAGAGTGCTTTCAACAGATAATACACATGGTCTGGAAAATTTTGATCTTCAAAACCTGGAGGTTGGCTTACATAAACTTCTTCCTCCAATTCCCCATTTAGAAATGCACTCTTGACATCCATCTGATAGACTTTGAAATTGGCATTAGCTGCATAGGCTAGAAAGATTCTGATGGCTTCAAGTCTGGCAACTGGAGCAAATGTTTCATCAAAATCTATTCCCTCTTGTTGAGAATAGCCTTTAGCAACCAATCTGGCTTTATTCCTTATGACAATGCCATTTTCATCCATCTTGTTTCTGAATACCCATTTTGTGTTAATAGAACTCCTGTTCTTTGGCTTGGGTACCAGCTTCCATACTTTGTTCCTCTCAAATTGGTTTAGCTCCTCTTGCATTGTTAAAATCCAATCTGGATCCAATAGAGCTTCTTCCACTCTCTTAGGTTCCTCCTGTGATAGAAAGCTACTATACAGACATTCATCTTGAGTAGCCCTTCTAGTTTGTACTTTTGATGTAGCATCACCAATGATCAGTTCAAAAGGGTCATTCTTGGTCCTTTTCCTTTGAGGTGGTAGATTAGCCCTAGATGAGGTTGCCTCAGTATTGTCATGATGTGAGATAGAATGTTGATTTGTTGAAACTCCCCCTGAGTTGTTGATCCTTTGAAAGGAATTGGGAGCTCTATCAACTGATGAAGTGAATTGATTATCCGTTGACAGACTGCGATCAACGGATGCTTCATTATGAACTTCAACGGATGATGCACTTTGTCTTTCAACGGATACTGCAATGCTTCTTTCAACGGAAGCTGAATTATGACTTTCAACGGATGCAGCATTCTGTGCATTATCCAAAGGCAGATTCTGAATTCTTCTTGAGATGCCTTCTTCATCATTCTCACTTTCACTATCATTACAGTATATCTCAAAGTTGTCAAATTTGAGTCCTTCATGATGTCCCTCATCTGTTAGTCCATCAATCTATTTGTCATCAAACACAACATGTACAGATTCCATGACAATGTTGGTTCTTAGATTGTAGACCCTATATGATTTTCCAGCAGAATAACCAACAAATATTCCTTCATCAGCCTTTGCATCAAACTTCCCTTTGTGATCAGATTGATTCCTTAAGATGTAGCATTTGCAACCAAAGACATGTAGAAAGTTTAAAGTTGGTTTTCTTCTCTTGAATAATTGATAGGGAGTCATGCATTTTGCCTGATTGATTAGAGAAATATTCTGAGTGTAACATGCACAATTGACAGCCTCAGCCCAAAAATAAGTTGGGAGTTTTGACTCTTCAAGCATTGTCCTTGCAGCTTCAATTAGTGATCTGTTCTTTCTTTCCACCACACCATTTTGTTGTGGAGTTCTTGGAGCTGAGAACTCATGCATGATCCCACTTTCTTCACTAAACAACTTCATGGTTGAATTCTTGAACTCAGTTCCATTGTCACTCCTAATATTCCTTACTTTGAAATCAGGATGATTGTTGACTTGCTTGATATGATTGATGATGATTTCACTAGCTTCATCCTTTGATTTAAGAAAATAAACCCATGAAAACTTTGAGAAATCATCTACAATCACTAGGCAGTATCTTTTCCTTGAAATTGACAATACATTGACTGGTCCAAAAAGATCCATGTGTAGAAGTTGTAGTGGTTCATCAATTGCAGATTCAAGCTTCTTACTGAATGATACTTTCTTTTGCTTTCCTTTCTGACAAGCATCACACAGCCCATCCCTTGTGAATTCCACTAGAGGCATTCCTCTAACTAAGTCCTTTTTGACTAGATCATTCATTGTCTTGAAATTCAAATGGGACAGCTTCTTGTGCCATAGCCAACTTTCAACTGGACTTGCTTTGCTGAGAAGACAAGTTATGGATTCTGCATCTGTAGAGTTGAAATCAGCTAAGTACACATTCCCTTTTCTAACTCCAGTTAGAACCACTTTATTGTCTTTTTTACTTGTGACAATACAGGCTTCAGAATTGAAGGAAACAGTATTCCCTCTGTCATATAGTTGACTGATGCTCAATAAATTGTGTTTGAGACCATCAACCAATGCAACTTCATCAATGATGACATTTTCTTTTGAAATCAAGCCATATCCCATAGTGAATCCTTTGCTGTCATCTCCAAAGGTTATGCTAGGGCCAGCTCTTTCCTTAAACTCTGTGAGCAGGGTGAAATCTCCTGTCATGTGTCTTGAACAACCACTGTCCAAGTACCATAGATTTCTTCTTTGTCCCTGCACACAACAAAATCAATCAAGTTGATTTTGGTACCCAAGTTTCCTTGGGTCCAGCCTTGTTAGTCTTTTTCCTAGACTTCATTCCTCCTGCATCTTTTGACTTAGGTAACTTTGGGTCACCCTTGGTCTCAGATGTGGTTGGTTGAAGTGTAGGGTTAGCCACAGAATCATTTAACACATTTGTTTGAATTTGATAAGGCATAGGTTGTGCAAACATGTTATTCCACATAGGCATATTGTATGGCATTTGAGGCATACTAAATGCAGTAAAATAAGGATTGTTAATATATGGCATGTTTGCAAAATGTGCATGGGGATTCTGGTGAGACATAACAGGCATAGCATGCAGAGGTGACATAGACATGTTAGGCATGGAGGGATTTGAAGGCATGGGAGCATTTTTAACAGATTTGCAATTATCAGATAGGTGATTAACACTTTTACAATGCACACAGCTTTTTCTAGGAGCATACCTATCAGGTGTGTAATTGTTATGTTTATTAATCCCTACCTTCCCATTTCTTTTAGATTTTCTTTTAGTTTCCTTCTTATCCTCAACCAACTTGAGCCTATCTTTTAGCTGATCTAAAGTCATGTGTCCTATATTCACCTTACTGACATCTCTGGATGTGCTAGCTCCTTCTTTGACAAAGTTCTTGAGAGTTGAATCATTCTTTTTATTTAGACTTTTATTTTTAAAAGAACTTGCCTGTTTTAATTGATGAGCCTTCAACGGATGCTCCTTTTCTTCCTTTAACGGATAACTTTCATCATCCGTTGATTCCACATCCGTTGACAATCCATCAATTAATTCTAACTCCTTTTTATTTTTCTTCCAGGCATCCTCACAGAATGATTCAATTCCCTGAACCTTTACAATCTGAACACTAACATCCCGAGATGTTTTCCAGGCCTTGATTACCTCTTGCTCACTTTCTAACTGTGTAGAAAGAATTTCTACTTTCTTAACAGCTTCTGCTAGTTCACTCTCAACAGTCAAGCATTTAAGTTTCATCTTTTCAAGCTCAATTACCTGATCCTCTAACACAACATTCCTATCACTTAAAAACACATTATTCTCCTTGATCTTAGTGTTTTCTTTTGCTAGTGATTTAAGGGAAACACGCAAATGATATAATTCATTGGTCATATCATTTATGGCTTCATTGCATTCATGTTTAGAAAGCTGAGAGAGATCAGTAGTAATTACCTGGTTGCTTGATGAACTAGTTTCATTTTCATCAGAATTAGCCATCAGGGCTAGGTTGACATATTCCACATCATCATCTTCATTTACCCCATCTGCTGCCCAATCATCTTGAGTGAGAAAAGCTCTTTCCTTTTGTTTGAGCAAATCAAAATACTTCTTTTTGTAATCAACTTGCTCAAATTTCTTTTTCTCAGAATTTGGCTTCCTACACTCACTTGCAAAGTGTCCACTAATGCCACAGTTGTAACATTTGAACTTTGATTTGTCCACCATGTTTTTGTTTGGCTTAGTGAACTTTGTGTTTTTTCTGAACTTCATTTTTGCAAACCTCCTAGACAGAAAGGCCAAATGTTCTTCAATATCATCAGATTCATCCTGACTGGAATTGTCTTCATCCTCAACAACTTGCTCTTTACCCTTGCTTGATTCTGATTTGCTTGTACCAATTTTGAGACTTGGCATTGTCTTCTCCTCATTCCTGGCTTCCATCTTCTCACTGTCAGCTACAAGAGCAACTGTTCCTCCTTTTCTCTTTCCCTTTTCCAACAGCTCATCCTGCTCCATTTCAAGTTCATAAGTCTTCAGAATTCCATATAATCTTTCAAGTGTGAAGTTCTTATAATCTTGAGAATTTCTCAAAGAGACAGTCATGGGCTTCCACTCCTTTGGCAGAGACCTAAGAAATTTTAAGTTGGAATCCTTGACTTGGTACACTCTACCATACAGCTTCAATCCATTCAACAGTTTCTGAAACCTGTTGAAGGTATCATTTAGTGATTCACCTTCTTCAAAGTGAAAATATTCATACTGTTGAATAAGAAGCTGCATCTTGTTTTCTCTGACCTGCTCAGTACCTTCACAGATGATTTGTACAGTATCCCAAACTTCCTTTGCCGTTTGGCTATTGATGACATTGTCAAACATATCTTGATCTAAGCCATTAAACAAAATGTTCATGGCTCTCTTATCCTTGCGGATTTCTTCCATGTCTTCAATAGTCCATTCTGCTTTTGGCTTGGGAATGGACTGTCCAACAGCAACTGTTGCAGTAGCAGCTGTGGCTACTTTGTGAGGGATGTGAGGACCATTTTCAATACAGTTGATGTAGCTTTCATCTTGAGAAAGAAGATGTAAATGCATCTTCACTTTCCAGTGATGATAATTATCTTTTTCCAGGACTGGGATCTTTACACCAATATCCTTCCTATTCATGATGTTAGCAGGAGGATTCTTCTGTGCACTCATGATGTTAGCAGAATAGATCTTTAAACTCTTTGTATGTTAAGAGCTTGCTATGATACCAATTGTTATTCCCAGTGGACTAACAATGAGATTTACAGAAGGGGGGTTGAATGTAAATCTCAAAACTTTTTCAAGTTTTGAGCAGTTTCTAAGGCTAAGTGTTTGAGTGATCAAATGTGTGTGAATTGCTTGAAGCTGATGCAGACAGATATATATTCAAACACAAATGTAATGAACACAAAGAACTTAAAAAAACTTTTCTGGTGGATTTGTTGTTCCACCAGAGATGTGTTATTTCAGAAAAATCTCTGATTCAAAGAATTAAATCACAGCTGCTTCCTAGTACAAACTAGATGATTTTCTCTTTTGATATTTCTAAACAGCTCAAGGAAAATTCATATCTAATTACTAGCTGCTACTTGGTTTATATATATCACCAAGTTAACAAGTGAAGACAAACTGTAAAATACAATTGAAAAGATTTTTCACATGTTTCTTCTTCATTTCTCTATCCAATGCAATCTAGAGTAATCTGTAAATCTTTGAATACTTCCTTGTTTGCATCAGAATGGAAATGCTGCATTTTCTTGATTCCTCCTAGAGGCTTCCACATTCCAGTATGTCTCTGTCAATCCATGTGCCTCTGTCAGCTTGTGAATTGTCACTATCAACTACTAATAAACTAAGCATCCATTGAAGCTTTCATCCGTTGATGCCTTATCCGTTGAGGCTTTATCCGTTGAAGCTTTATCCGTTGATGCATTATCAGTTGAAGTCTTTATCCGTTGAAGCACTTATCTGTTAATGGATATTATCCGTTGAAGTATTGTTTCTTATCCGTTGAAGGTCTTCAATATCCGTTGACACTTCTTCACTTATACAAAATTACAAGGCATTAAATATTTACAATTAGCCCTCCTATTTGTACATCCATTAGTAGTCAACATGACTGATTATTTCCTAACAACATCTAAGAATTACAGCTTGATACCAGAGAGTGAAATGTGCTACAATACTAAACTTATTGCTAAGTAAAGCTACTCCTTCAACGGATAGCCAAGATGGTCTTATCCGTTGAGGCTACAAACACTAGATTTCTACTTAAGTGTTTTGCTTAACTTATCATCAAACTAATACACATATTCCTAACATATCTCAAGGAAATTGTGATGCATCATGGAGTACCAGTATCGATTGTATCGGATCGAGATCCTCGTTTCAATTCGAGATTTTGGAGACAATTCCAAGAATGTCTAGGAACAAAGTTGAACATGAGTATAGCTTACCATCCACAAACGGACGGGCAAAGCGAAAGAACAATTCAAACAATCGAAGATATGCTACGTGTATGCGCAATAGACTTTGAAGGCAATTGGGACGAGCACTTACCGCTAGTGGAATTTTCTTACAATAACAGTTACCAAGCAAGTATTGGGATGCAACCTTATGAAGCTCTATATGGAAGAAAATGCAGATCACCTACCTGTTGGGATGAAGTAGGAGAACGCAAGATTCAAGGTCCAGAACTGATTCAGCAGACCAAGGAAAAAGTAGAACTGATCCGCAAGCGACTTGAAGCGGCGCAGAATCGACAGCGTAAATATGCAGATTTATCTAGAAAGGATATGGACTACCAGGAAGGAGAGCATGTATTGTTAAAGGTATCACCATGGAAGGGACTCACCAGGTTTGGCAACAGAGGCAAATTGAAACCCCGCTACGTCGGACCATTTGAAATTTTGAAGAAAATTGGGAAGGTTGCGTACGAGTTAGCTTTACCACCCCATATGCAGCATATTCACAACGTATTTCATGTATCTATGCTTAAGAGGTACAACCCTGATACAAGACATGTAATAGAGTATGAACCAAAAGAACTTCAGACAGATTTGTCCTATGTAGAACAGCCGATAAGAATTCTAGATCGGCAAGAGAGGGTATTAAGAAATAAGTCTGTGTCATTAGTGAGAGTTTTGTAGAGAAACCCAGTGGTTGAAGAATCAACCTGGGAGCTCGAGAGTGAAATGTTAGAAAAATATCCTCAGTTGTTTGCATAGTATGATTCTGAGGACAGAATCCTGTTAAGGGGGGAGAATGTAACGACCGAGAAATTACGCTTGTATTATATCATAATAATGAAAGATTATGTGTATTATTATGTGATTAAATGTGTTGAGTCATTAAACCCTAACTGTTATGTGTTACGTGTTGTCTGTTTTGATCCAAACGTGTTTTGGATATTTATTGAGTGTTCTATCGTAGGTTATATATTTTATATCAAAACCCGTACAGCTCAAAACCATGTTTTAAAAGCTCGTATTTCAAACAAAATCATTGGCCCTATTTCGTCAAAAATGCTCTATACTATATCGCTATTCTGAACCCCTAGACGTTTTACAAATTTACCTTTTTCGCGAAAAACGACTTTTCCGGACCCCTTTGGGTACCAAAAACCCCACAAAAATCACATTTTTATTTTTATATGATCATGAAATTATCATACATTATTTTTCTTTGCATTTTTGTAATATTCACAATTTTTGGGAATTTTTAGCATTTATTTTGTATTTATTGGATATTTAAAAATTCAATATTAACACCCAAAAACTTATAAAAATTGGTGCCAAATATTTTTATTAGGAGTGTAATTAGCCCCTTAATTTTATTTAGGGGTATTATTTTCATAAATATAAATACCTGATTTATTGTTAATTTTTCAGTTAATTATAATTAAAAATCAGAAAAAATAAAAAGAAAAGGAATTAGGGTTTGTGGTGAAGAACAGGGCAGAGAATCAAACCGAAGTTTGATCGTGATTCCGGCATCCAAATCGAACGTGTGAGTATCCGTTTTGAAGCTTGTGATCTGTAGTTTCTGTTTATGTAATCATTTTTGTTGATTGTTGAGTTGATTTTTAATTCATATTTTCGGTTTTAATTCTTGAATTTGGGTTTTACGATTGGCTGCTTGTTTGATGTTATTGTTGTTGGAGATGAGTAGATCATCGATTTTCCCGTCGAACGGCACCGGTTTCGTAGTTTTTGGCTTCGGTTTCGTGTTCGTCTGAAAAGCGGCGATGCCGCCGCTGCGATTGAAGATTCAGGCGACGGGACGGCTGTGTTCTTGACGAGGGAAGGAGGAGGACGTTCCTGTGGTGCTGTCGGTGAAAAACGAAGCAAGAGCAGCCCAGAATCGTGTGGTTTGTTGTGTATTCGAATCGCCGGAAAACGGGGCCGCCGGCGTCGGGTTCCGTCCGGCCGACCCTGTTCTTCAGCGACCCGGTTCGTTCTTCGTGACCCGATAACCCGGAGTCGGCCCGGTTTGCAACCCGGGATTGATCCAAAAACCCTAACCCTGAAACCGTGTTTTGTGTTTCTGGTTTTTTTATATATATTTATTTTATTTTTCAAAAAAATCAGAAATTAGTTTTAGTAGTTCTAAAAATTAAATGAAAATTAGTTTTAAATTTTGAAAAATAGTATTATTAATTTCTAAATTATTTTATTAAATTAGAAATTCGAATTTAATTAATTATGTAATTATTTATCTAATTATTTATTAGTTATCTAATTAATTAATAATTAGGTAATTAATTAATAATTAGGTAATTAATTAATAAATAAGAATTAAAAATAATTAAATAATACGATTAATAATCTAATAATGAGTTAATATTACGAGTAACTCGTATTCATACGAGTAGTGATTCGATAATGAGAATTATTATTCGAGCGATAATTTATTCGAGAGATATCGTAATAACTATTTGTATCGTATAATTAAATATCGATAATTAATTAGCGAATCGTATAAATTACAATAATAATATAATGGTTCGATAATTATGTGAAGATTGCGAGTAGCTCGTATTTATACGAGTAGTTAATCGTTGAGTTAGATTATAATTCGACCAGTTAGTATTTATTCGATAAATAGCATATCAGTTAATTGTATCGATTGATTATCTGTAAATAATCGATCTGATCGAGTAAGTATTATTAATTTATAAATTATTGTAATAAATAGTAACTATCCTAATAATTAGGGATTAATGATTTTTTTTAGATACAATAATTATTAGTTAATTATTTAAAAATGTAACTAAGGATTATTTAATTATAATTAATTATTTATAATTAATTATTAATTAACTAAATCTTGTTTAATTCATAATAATTTAACCGTTAGTTCGATTTGAACGAAACGAAGACCCCTAGACTCAGAAAAATGAAACGAATCCAATGAAAATAGTTGTAAGTTATAATTTCTTTCGGAAGAGAGTGGTTTTGTGATAATTAATTGTTCATAGGCCTTATTAGGGGTAGAATCGAGTCGAATAAATCCCGAAAAATTGTAATAAAATCAGATAGGGTAGGTTATTATAAATATGAATCTAGTATCGATTTTTAAAATAATTATAAGTCTAAAAATTAATTATGTGCTTTATGTGCTATGTGCTTTACGTGGCTATATGAACCTTACATGCTATATAATTATATGTGTATATATGCGAGTCAGATAGAAACGCATGGGTAGACTGATAAGGTTACGTGGTATCAATTCGAGATACACGTATATAGTAAGTTATCTAAACGACTATCTTTCTATGATTGGTTCAGTGTTAGCAAGGCAGAGCAAGCTAGGGACAGAAGGCGGTGAGTTGAACCAGGTTAAGTACGCGCAAGGCAAGTTTTTCCCCTATTCTAAATTCAGAATAGTGAATTATATTTCTTTTTTTCATATCAGTTACCTTTGATAATTATTGTTCATATACACTGTTACCCAATTATTAATGCTTATTTCTATTTCATTTTGATTTTTGATTTCTCCCAATTTATTGAATCCTCTATTCATATTCCAATACTTTTACCCTTGTTACATATACTCTGGTATGTCCTGGTGTTGGGATATATCAAAAGCATTCCGATTGTTCCGGATGCTATACCTTGGACTGGATGGTTACTATACGGCCCGGGTTTTACCCAGACCATTATTTAATAGGCCATAGTTGCCTGAGTACTCTTTATGTTGGTTGGGTCTATGCAGTTGGGTATAGATCTGCACTGTATCCTGACTGATCAGCAGGTTATAGTGCATATGTTGGTTCTTGTTTCCAGTCTTGTTTCCAGTGTTGGCAAATTATTATCCTATACAGATTCAGATGGTTGTTCAAACCAGTAGCTTATTGGTTCACTTATTTCTCTCTCTTTATACCATATATATTGTTGCAGGCTTGTTGAGCAATTTTGGCTCATCCCTTTTTATTGTTATTCCTATTGTTTTACAGTTAAGGTAGAGAATGAAACCCATCAGGACCCGCGTAGTCAAGAAGCGAATCAAGCAGCAGGACCCTCTTATACCAATAGTGTTCCTTCCTATTCCCGAAGAGAGCTTTAAATTACCAGATCAGGTGTAACAGGATAAGTAGTAATATTGGGTTGAATAAAAGTTTTGTGTAGTTTGAATAAAAGTTGTGTGGTAAGAATGTAGATATAATAAAGTTTTGTAACAAAGAGAGTTCTTGAGACAGATTATTTTATTTAGGTTTGTAATAAAGTGTAGTATGTGGTTCTTGTTTTCAATTCAAACCTTAAAAGATCCTGAGTAGTAATAGTTCGGGGTAATTATTATTTTTATATTCCGCTTGTGCAGGTTTAGTTTGTAGTTGTTATTAATAATGCCCCAAATCTATACCCCGAATTTGGAGGGTGTTATACTTAGTTTGCATTTTGTATTGTAACATTTAAAGTCTGTAAAAATGTAAATGGAGCAGACTGGAGTCTTTTTCTGCAAACAGTATCAAGCCTAAGAATTCTATATGGAAGAAGATCAAGAATATCATGCCTTAGAAGAATTATGAAGAAGCTTGGAGTTGAATAAATCTGTTTTGAGAAGAATGTTCTAAGTCAAGATCTCTGCAAGTCACAGATTTAGTGTTATAGAGAAGTCATTCGAGAACTCAAGAATGACTTATAGAGAAGTCAATAAACCTACTAGAGAACTCAGAGATATCGATAAGCCAAATTGAAGACATGAAGATTTGAGATATCGACAAGTCATTTCTTCACTAGAGAACTCAGAGATATCGAAAGTCAAATTTCACTAGAGAACTCTGAGTTATTGACAAGTCAAATTTCACTAGAGAACTCTGAGATATTGACAATTCAAATATCACTAGAGAACTCTGAGTTATCGATAAGTCAATTAGTCACTAGAGAACTTAGAGATATTGATAAGCCAAAGTGAAGACATGAAGATGAGAGACCTCGACAAGTTAAATTCTCTTATAGAGAACTCAGAGACCTTTACAAGTCAAAATAACTATAGAGTAATGAGAGATCTCGATAAGCCATTATACTTATCGAGATGTCAAGTTCTCTATATACCAAACTGGAGATCTCGAGGTAAAACTCAAAGTACAAAGTGAAGACCGTTCAATATCCAAGATTAACAATTAATAAACAATCCAATCAGTTGGATTGACAAGTCTATAAAAAGCAGCTTTAAGAGTACAAGATTAAAGGCCAAGATTAACTGACAGAGTAGAGTCATAGGCGTGCAATATTAGCAAGATACACTAAGCTAGAAATAGAAAGATTTGATTATCTAAAAATAGGATTTAGTACATGCTATTGCATGCTGTGTAATAACCAGTGTTTACTGATCTATAAACACTGGATGCTTTATCAGTTGTAATAATTTAGATCAGAAAAATCTTGCATTCTCTTAAGGAAGAAGCTAAGCTCTTTAGCAACAAAGAGCTTAGAACTTTTATAGCAAAACATTCTTAATTTTAATATAAAATTAAGTGAGTTTTGAAATATTTATGCTTACTGTTATTTCCTGTTTAATTTCAGTATTAACACATCTCACTCCAAGATTTAATTTACTTTGTTCATAACCATAAACAATTCAAAAAAGAATAAAAACACAAAAAACACATTCAACCCCCTGTGTGTAATTCATTATTTAACAAATGGTATTAGAGCAAAATCTGAAAGTAAACAGATTCAAGATCTTGGAAGAATGAATACACAGAAAATCAGTAGCATCAAAATTCCTGCTTTTGATAAAACTAACTACACTCTATGGAAGAAGAAAATGTTGCTATTTATCAGGATGGCCAATCCATTATATATATAGATTCTCAAAAATGAGCCTTTCACTCCTATGGTTAGAGTTGAGGAATCTACAGATGGAGACATGGTCATCCCAGCTCATTATGCTCCTAAAGATATTTCTAAGTATACTGAGCCTGAGAAAGAAAAAGTTTCTCTAGATAGTGGCTTACATCCGATCTTGATAGATTTACTTGACAATGTAATGTACAATAACATTGTCAACTGTGACACTGCTAAGCATATCTGAGAAAAGATTGAAATACTCTGTGAAGGAACTGAGGAAGTTAGATCTAATCAAAGAAGGATACTGATTTCACAGTATGAGGGCTTCATGGCTAAGCCAAAAGAAAGTATCACTGATATGTTTGAAAGGTTTAACAAGATGATAAATGACTTATAGCTGCATGACAAATACTATGAAGTTGAAGAAGTGAACTTGAAGTTTTTACTTACACTCCCTGATCATTTGGAACGGAAAATTTCAGCAATCAGAGAAGGGAGAGACTTGAGCAGAATAACTCTGGAAGTTCTATATGGAATCTTAAAAACATATGAATTAGAGATGATTCAAAGGAAATCATTAAGATCTGGTCAATGGCATGTTGTAGATGGTTTAAGTGCTCTAATTTTCAATGAAAGCCAGACCTCTAATGATGAGCCAAGATCCCAGACTCCAGTTGCTTCAGCAAGTGAGCAAAAAAAACAATGATTCACAGGAACAAGTCATACTGGAATTGGAAGAAGATGAGTTCTACACCCTGGATGAACTTGATGAGCTTGATCAGTCAATGTCCTATCTAGCAAGAAATTTCTCTAACATTAGAGTAAAAAATCCAAGATTCTTCAAGGATAAAGGACAATCATTCAACAAAGACAACACCTGGAAAAGAAAAGGGAAGTACACATCTGATAGAAAAAATGGTTACAAAACTGGATCTGTTGACAGATCAAAGATAAGGTGCTATAATTGTGATGAGCTATGCCATTTTACTACAGAACACAGGAAACCCAAGAAAGCAATGAAAGATAAAGCTTATCTTGAACTAGAAGCAAAATATGAAGCTCTTATGAAGAAACAGCAAAGCGAAGCCTATATTGCAGAGGGAAAGAGTTGGGATGATTCTGATAATGATGAAGATAAGGAAGTTGGAAATTATGCATTAATGGCCTTGGAGCAAGGAGAGTCATCCTCATCAATATCACAAGTACCAAATCTTACCACCATTGATTTAAATGTGAGTCAGTATAAAGAAACTATAGAAAAGATTAGCATAGAAATGTTTTACATTTATACAAGTATGGTTGCTTCTAATGAAGAAGTTAGCAGACTGACAAAGATAAATGAGAAACTTGAAAATGAGAAACAAGAAACTGAGTTGTTGCTGGTAGAGCTTGAAGCTGTGAAACAAGAAAATGCATATCTGAAGAACAAGCTCAAGTGTGCAAGTGAAATTGAAGCAGTGCTATGGGACAAGCTGGAAAAGAATGAAGTTAAGTTAAAATCTTTCAGGAATACATCTGAGTTGGTTGGACAATATCATGAGAAGAACAAGCCATGTGCTAGTATTATTATTGGTCTTGACTATGATGCCTTGAAAAACAAGAAGAAAGCTCCAGGTGAAAAAGGGAAAGCTAATAAAAATGATGATGTTCCAGCTATTCTGAAAAAGGTTGGTTCACCTGTGTTCATAGCATGTGAAGTAAACTTCAGTGAAGAAGAGTTGATTATAAAGCAAGAGATTGATGATTAAGACAATGAGAACATAAATGTAGAAAAAACTCAATCTTCCAAAGCTGAAGAGGAGCTCATGGACAACCAAGATTCCGAGACACATGTCAAGGAAACAAAAACTGAAGATGCAAGAAAGAAGAAGAAAAATAGAAATGGGAAGATTGGAATAAACAAAAGCAATAATTTTGCTTATGTTGCAGATGCTCCAAGAAAGAAATATGAGAAATGTGGCTCTGTGAATCACCTAACTCACCTTTGTAAAAAGGTTGTTAGCAAGCCAGTTGAAGGAGCCTGCAAATACAATGAAGCAGATGCAAATGATCCCTACTCATTCTGTGACAAGTTTGATTGCATCCCTTGCAACTTGAAAGTAATGAAAAGTTATCACAGGCTGAGAGTAGACCTCAAAGAAATAAAAATTGGGTCTATAGCAGACAGGTTATATGCACAACAGTCAATGAATTCTATTTTATCTGAAATAACTCATTCTACTTCTGCTAAATCAGTTAACAAGAAGAAAGTGCCCAACACTACTTGGGTTGCTAAACACAATTAAAAATCATTGTGTGCAGGGAAAAATGAAGGTCATATGGATCATAGATAGTGGATGTTCCAGACATATGATAGGTGATAAGGCCCTGCTATCACAATTTGAGGAGAAGGTCGGCCCTTTGGTGACCTTTGGAGATAACATCAAAGGATTCACAATGGGATATGGAAAGATTGTTTCTGGAAATATTGTCATTGATAATGTAGCATTGGTAGATGGTCTTGAAGTAAATCTTCTCAGTGTCATCCAGTTTGCAGACAAAGGTTTTAAAGTTTTATTTGACAAAGAAGAATATATTTTCATCAGCAAGAAAACCAATAAAGTTGCTCTAAAAGGAGCAAGAAAAGGAAGCTTGTTTGTTACAGACTTAGACTCAAAAAATGATGATGGTATTTGTTGCTTCTACACCAAGGCATATATAGAGCAAAGTAACTTATGGCATAAGAAACTCTCACATCTGAACATCAAGGCAATCAACACCTTGGTCAAGAAAGAGTTAGTGAGAGACATGCCAAAGTTAGAGTTTGCTCAAATTGAAGTTTGTAAAGCTTATCAGAAAGGAAAAATGAAAAGATCAAGTCACAAGTCAAAAACTGTGAATTTCATAAGTGCGTCATTGCAACTTATTCACATGGACTTGTTTGGGCCAGTAAATGTCTTATCAATTTCAAGAAACAAATATGTACTTGTGATAATGGATGATTTCTCAAGATAAACTTGGGTAGAGTTCATGTACTCCAAAGATGAAACTCCACACATCATAATTGAGCACATCAAGAAGATAGAAAAATAGGCTGAAGATCATAACTGTGTAAAGAGATTGAGAAGTGATAATGAAATAGAATTCATGAATGCAATATTGAGTGAATTCTGCAAAAATAAAGGCATTGTTCAAGAATTCTCAGCTGCTAGAACACCTCAACAAAATGGGGTAGCTGAAAGAAAGAATAGAACATTGGTAGAAGCTGCTAGGAAAATGTTGCAAGATGCCAAGTTACCCACAAGTTTTTGGGAAGAAGCTGTTTCCACTGCATGCTATACTCAAAACAGATATCTCATTAACAAGGTTCATGGCAAATCATCTTACTCATCATGTCTAAAAAAGCCTAATGTAAAGCATCTTCATGTGTTTGGAAGCAAGTATTACATTTTAATAGACAATTCTGAATATGTGGGAAAATTTGACTCAAATGTTTTTGAAGCAATATTTCTGGGATATTCATTGGAAAGAACTGTGATAAGTGGCATTTTATACCACTTAGAACGTCTTATAATAGCTTAAATTGGTGTCTTGGAATCAAGTGTTTTGTGTATTTGATGCGTTTTTCTAGTATTTGTGCATTTCAGGGTATTAGTTACATTTCTGGAGAGATTTCATCAAGAATAAGCCTTGGCATGTGTCTGACATTGCAAGTGGGAAGATAGGAGCAGAATGCAGCAAGAAATGGGAGCAAAAACAGAGCATTTTCCAGAAGGGGTCTGAGCGCCCGCTCAGCTCTGCTGAGCGACCGTTCAGGAAGCTGAGCGCCCGCTCAGGAATGCTGAGCGGCCGCTCAGGAATGCTGAGCGGCCACTCAGGGATGAAATTTTAAATTAATTATTTTAGACTCCTGATTCTGTTAAGCTTCCAACTTCTGAGTTAGCTGGGTTTTATGGGACTCCTATATAAGTAGTTTTCAGAGACGTTTCACATAGTGTTGGATCGTAGTATTAATCGAGGAGCGAGGAGATAAGGAAGAAGACTGTTTTAGCACAACGCAACGAAGAGGAAACATATTTTCTTGTGATTCTTTATTTCGTTGTAATGTTGGATGCTAGTTTTCTTTGCTTTGAACCTATTTACTCTTGTGACGTACTCTGGTTTAATATAAGTAGTTTTAGTTATTATTCTCGTGTGTTATTATCATGTTTTCATATGAATCCATGATGACGATGAGTTCTATCATGGGCTAATCGTGATCATGGGGTCGTAACGGATTTACTATAGAATTCTTTAGTTAGTGTTTAATACCTTAGTGTGTGATGATTGTATGATATCTAGTATTGGTTGTGCTTATTCATCTTATGTGCGTCGCGAACATATAATATAGGGTGTTAATCTCTTGTGAAGCGATGGTGGATCTTGAGGTTTAGAACTTGCCATGCTAGCATAGGTTCATGTATGTGTATGCATGATTAGTGGGTAACTCTAACCGTTTTACTTGCCCTGTGTAATCAAAAGGAATAACTTGTGCTTAAATCGTTATGTTGTCAAATTCTGTAGACATATAGGGTCTCAACGTAATTGATGCCTATTCAACGTCTATCTTAATTGTGGATGCTTGGTAGAATGGTATTAGTACAATGAAAGTTGGCTTTTATCAGTTTCGTGTCGTTCGATTAATATCATCACTGTTGCATGTTAAGGGTAATGACAATAACTATTGAAGGAAGTAGTAATGAAGTTGTGATCTCATGTGTGTTTTAATATTGTTAATTCACATGTCAATTAAGTGCTTAATTCTCGTAGTTAATTGTAGTTAATAATTAGTTAATCAAATCTAAGTGTTATTGTCTTGACATTGAGAAGTAATTATACATTGGTGAGTGAGTGTTAATTGAACATAATTAGTCTGAGTCTCTGTGGGAACGAACTAGAAATTATTCTATATTACTTGCGAACGCGTATACTTGCATGAATTATTAGCGCGTGTTTTCGCCCTAACAAGTTTTTGGCGCCGCTGCCGGGGAATCGGCGTATTTGTTTAGTTTATGTACTTACCATCAGTGGTCATTAGGACTCATTGATTAAGACATGTTACTTATTGTTTCCGGTTGTGTTTTAGGTACTTTAGCGAGCGTTTATGCAAACATGTTCTCGCACTCACAAGAGGACTTTAGATTCGACTGAGGAGACAGGCGAAGTTTTTGGTATTCCGGAGAAGATAGATTTTGAAGATTCGGATACATAAAGTGAGCAGAAAGAACCAGTAATCATGGGTGATCGTATAGTTCCGGCAGATCCAGCTCTTATGGACTTTTATCGGCCTAAAATTGATGACATTCAGTCAAGCATCCTTCACCCGGCTATTCAGGCTAACACTTTTGAAATCAAGCCGGGCATTATTCAGATGGTGCAGAATTCTGTTTCTTTTGGAGGTGCTGCTACTGAAGATCCCAACACGCACATCAGGAATTTTGTCGAGATCTGTAGTACTTTCAAATATAATGGTGTGATTGATGAGGCTATCAAGCTAAGGCTTTTCCCATTCTCACTGAGGGATAAAACTAAGGACTGGTTACATTCTGAACAGCTGGGTCCATCACTACTTGGCAAGATCTTGCGCAGAAGTTTCTGGTGAAGTTCTATCAAATGGCGAAGACTGCGGCTATGAGGAGTGCTCTTACTCAGTTTGTGCAGCAACCTACAGAATCTATGTGGGAAGCTTGGGAGTGCTACAAGGAGATGTTGAGAAAGTGTCCACATCATGGTATGCCTGATTGGATGGTGATCACTGGGTTCTATAATGGTTTGGGGGCCCAATCTCGGCCCATGCTCGATGCAGCAGCTGGAGGCGCCTTGTGGGCCAAAAGCTATACTGAGGGTTATAATCTGATTGAGATGATGGCTGCAAATGAGCATCAAAATCCAACTCAAAGGATGATGCCTGGGAAGGTAGCAGGTATTCTGGAAGTTGGTGCAGCTACAGCTATTGCAGCGCAGCTCCAAGCGCTGTCTATGAAGGTCGATTCTTTAGAGTCAATCAGATAGCTATGGTCTGTGAACTTTGTGCAGGTTCTCATGCTACGGATCAGTGTTCTCTTGTTAATGAATCTGTTCAGTATGTGAACAATTATCAGGGACCGCAGCAGCCTGTGTCAGCTACTTATCATCCTAACAACAGAAATCATCTAAATTTCAGCTGGAGTAATAATCAGAATGCTATTCAGCAATCATATCAGCATGGCGTAAGTAAACAGTTTAATCCACCTGGATTCCAGCAACCACAACATTATGCTCAAAGGCAATCATATCCTCAACAAGGAGGTGCAGCTCTACCTTCTAGTGCTGATTTTAACGAACTTAAGCTGTTGTACAAAAGTCAGGCGGTTTCTATCAAGACCTTGGAAAATCAAATCGGTCAAATAGCCAATGCAGTGCTCAATCGTCAACCTGGCACACTTCCCCGTGATACTGAAGTGCGAGGCAGAAAGGAAGCTAAAGATCAAGTCAAGGCTATTCCCTTAAGGTCTGGAAAAGTTGTTGATGCTGAAAAAGCAAAAGACGGGGAAGCTGAAGTTGGTGATGAAGAAGCTAATCAAGGGGAGATAGCGGCAGAACCAAGGAAGACTACTGTTGAACACACTCTTCCTGAGGGTAATACAGGGGAGAAACAGCTCTATCCTCCACCACATTTCCCTAAGAGATTGCAACAACAAAAGCTGGATAAGCAGTTTGGTAAGTTTCTGGAGGTGTTCAAGAAACTTCACATCAATATACCTTTCGATGAGGCTCTGGAGCAAATGCCTAGTTATGCGAAATTTATGAAGAGTATTCTTTCAAGGAAGGTGAAACTGGATGACCTTGAGACCGTTGCTCTAACGGAAGAATGCAGTGTTGTGCTGCAACAAAAGTTACCTCCAAAGCTTAAAGATCCAGGTAGCTTCACCATCCTTGTAACACCCCCAAATCCGGGGTCGGGGATCCGGGTCGTCACGGTCTTTCTTTCCACAATATCACTTCACTTAATTAATAACAACTAACCTTATGCTGTGACCCCACACTAACACACACCACAACCCGTTATAGTCTCAGAGATGAAATTTAAATAAGTACAAGTCTTTGAATCCACAATTTAAAAGTTATTACAACCCAAAATGATTACTTGATAAATTTACAGTTAATTGCCATTATCTGCCACAAGTTATAATTATACATAATTGATTCTCAAAAGTAGATGGTCTGATCTACAATAGATCTACCTCTGCAGCTATAGCAGCTACAACATCAACGGGAAGACGCGGGACGCTTCCCACGCGCTTGCGCTGGGTCTGCTGGAGTCTGGCCATCTTTCCTAACTGTTGTGTGATGAAGAAATAAAGCAAGGGTGAGCAGCAAGCCCACCAAAATAATATGTATAAAGATTAACAATATATGAGCCTTCTCATAGTACTCATGAAAGTCTTGGTCAAAAGAAATGAACCAAGTTGATATCTTAATGCGATGAAGTCGCAAAATATTCAGTATATATATATATATATACTTTTCAAAATATGGGAAGTCCTCTTCCATGCATAATATACACAGAGTTCCAGTGTATAACTGTATAAAAATATCGTTGCAAGGTGATCTCATATATCTAACCTTGTCTCAATGTTTTTCTGAAAATCTTTGTCATGCATAAGATAATCATTAACTAGATATAAGTTTAAAAGATGAAGTTACAAGATACCCCAAAATACTTATATCTTTCCCAAATACTACTTGAACTACCCCCGTTCAAGTTATAATCAGTTTCAAAGGTTCATCACATAGATGAGACTACAAGACAAGATTTGAATAGATTCAATCTTTGAATATCATTATAAATAATGAAGTTACGAGATACTTCATTAAGTCCCGATATATAAATATATTCATATATATCTTCCATACATTTCCTGAAAACCTCTGTCATGTAAAGTATGAACAGAGTTGCAATATCCAATGAATTTGGAAGGAAAAGAATTTTGGCATAAACCAGATATCTTGCTGATCAGGCAAAGATACCAATAAGTAACCTTTTCTACTAGTAGATGGATGAATCCCCCACCGGTCATCACCCTGGCCACATAAGGACCTTGTGCTGGACCGCCACCCGGCCTCTTACGCGTTGATGGACTGCCACCCAGCCACTTACACTTTGATAGACCGTACCCCGGCCTGTCGCTTATGCCGACTCAATTAGATGGGCTTACTTCCCGAACATTGGGCAAGTAATCAATTCATTTATCAAAACAGCAACCTTGTTGCGAATATAAAATACACCATAGAGCCGGATCCCTCAGGTTTTGAGCGAGTATTTAAATCCCCTTAAAAAGGAAGATCTTAAATATAAAAATGAGTTTTAGGATCCGCTCTAACTTTTAAAAATCGTTTTGAAGACTCGAAAACACTTTAAAGAGTGTTTGGAGTAAAGCTGATTTAATGAAGTAAATCAGTCCCCAGAATATTTAGAAAATGACTGAATATTATTATTTAGATAATATTCCCATAAAGAATAATCTTTATAAAAATAATTGAAGTAGAAGTATTAAAACTTCTACTTGAAACGAGTATTAAATAACCAAAGATATACTTATATGAAAGTACTATCTTTATTTGAATAATCGAAAATAAGTTTGATTATTGACACCTTATTCTTTAATAAAATAAAGAATATATCTCAGCAAATAATCGGAGTCATAGATACTCAAATGAATATTCAAATAATATTCATTAAATAATATAAACTGAGTCATAAGCCCTCGAATGAATATTCAAATAATATTCAATAAATAATATGAAAGAGTCATAAGCCCTCGAATGAATATTCAAATAATATTCAATAAATAATATGAAAGAGTCATAAGCCCTCGAATGAATATTCAAATAATATTCAGATAATAAAATAAAAGGAGTCATAAGTCCTCGAATGAATATTCGAAATAATATTCAATAATAAAATAAAGGAGTCATAAGTCCTCGGATGAATATTTGAAATAATATTCAAATAAATAAATAAAAGGAGTCATACGCCTTCGAATAATATTCGAAATAATATTCAATAATAAAATAAAGTTAAAGTTATCGAATAAACCTTATTCGATTAATAGTTTGGAAAACTATAACCATATATATATATAAATATATATATATATATCCATATCCATATATACAAAATCTACTCGGGATCCTCGACTCCCGGTTTTAGAAAATATTTTCACCTTTGGGTCCCTATCCTAAGGGTATATGCAAGTTACCGCTATTCTCTAGCATAGGTATTATCAACTGAACCAACAGATATATATTCCAAGAATATGAAACAGGCATGCATATATACCATATCACATGCTACAATATATCGCAAGAATTTGCTAAATAACCAATATGCATTTATCGCAAGATCATGCATATACAAATGTATACATCACAACAACAGTATAACGGATAGAATACTTGCCTGAGCGACTTAGGGTGATAAAAGGCTCAGGACGAGTCTGGTAACCTATAAACAACAAGTAAGTTGGAATTAAACCAAAATCACTTGTAAATCTATACTCTAACCAACTCAGACTCTAACGCTCGTTTTGCGCTTACTGATTCTCTTAAGTCACTCGAGTACCCTCGGCTCCACCATTTTTTAATAATTTAACCTTTACGAGTTTTAAGGCGATTCCTTCGCGAGTGTCTTACCAACTGCCTAACACACTTACCATAAATGTTTCATACATTAATTAACCCTTTTTGGTCTTTAACCTATGTTTCAAAGTAAGGCGAGGGGAAAAGTTTCGTTCGCGAAACGCCGTTACTTGAAACGGTCGTTTCTCCTAAACCGTGCATCGGAATCGAACGAACTACATATCAAAACGAAGCTCGTAACATGAGCTATCTAGACATGGTAATTGTCATAATTTAGCAGGGGGTTCTCGGGTCCTAATGTTATGCACAAAAACAGTCTAAAGAAAATCGGACGTTACGACGGCTATGTTTACGCGATTTCCAATATTTTAAACCATTCAAAACCATCCCAAATCAACCTCAAACCCAACATACAACCAACATCCATCCTTATCACATCATAACAACCCCAACCAATTCAATTTAATCATTCATACTTATGCCTAAGCTTAACTTTAATCATACTTAAGTCCTTTTAATCAAAACCACAACATTCACCATTCCATTTCACTACCATTTCAAATCCCAAACTCTAAATCACAACAACAAGCTACAATAGCACCCTACTAATTAAAATCATCTTATAATATATAGGAATCTAGGGTTTGGAGATGGTATACCTTCCTTAAAGTGGTGGGAGGAGCTAGGAAGCCTTAAGAAGCTTTGAGAAGTCTTAGGAATGTTTGGATCTTCAAGGAAAACAAGAAAAACTTCAAGTTAAAAACTTGAAAACACTATTCATAGTCTTCTTCTTTGATTAAATGAAGAAGATGGAGAAGGAATTGATGGCTTAAACTCATGATATAGCCCTAACTAAGCATGAAGATGATTAGGGAATTAACTCACCAATTTAGGAAGCTTGGATCTTTTATTTTGAATTTCTTGCTCTTTTGAATAGTAAAAAGCCGAGAGCAAAGATGAACCATGCCTTGGTTGCTTTTTGATTTTGATGAAAAATGATTTTGCTTGGCTTGGTTGGCTTGTTTTTGTGTTTGATTTAGTTAATTACCTTATTGCCCTTGAATTTGTGTGGTTACAAAGCCACCACACCTCCTTCCTTTTTTGTCATGCCTATGTCACCTTGCACATGTCATAATGCTCCCACTTGTCCACACCTTGTGGTTTGATGATGTCACAATCCCTGGCTTCTTGTACAAGCTTGTCTCTTGGTCACTTATTTGTTTTACGGTTCGCTTATCTTTCGTTCTCGTTTATCGTTTGAGGGATCATACCCGGGATCTTATTACTTAGGTTCCCTTAACCTTTCTCAATATATTGTATTCCTTCTATGATCCTCTCTTATAATCCTTTAATTTAAATCCTTTTTATCCTGTTACCTTATACTCAATTCTCTCCGTATCTTGTGGATTTCCGGGAAAAATCAAAGTGTTCGGAATTGGATTCTGACGATCTTTACATACACTTATATACCACATAGAGTACTAATAATATCCCAGAAGATCAATAACAGAACCCCTACATAGTGTGGCATGAAAAGTTTTCTCATTCAGCAAAAACACTATTCATAAGGGTTTCAAAATTTCTCAAAAATTGGGGTTATTACAGTCTCCCCTCCTTAAAAGGATTCCGTCCCGGAATCAAATAGAAAACAAATGGGGATACTTTCTTAGCATTGTGCCTTCTAACTCTCTAGTCAATTTTCCACATTGTGGTCCTACCACCAACTCTGCCTAGTTTGATAATCCTGCACCTAAGCACTTGTTCCTTTTTCAATCTATAACCCTTCCTGGTTGCTCCATATAGGTTACATCTGGTTGCATGTCTATGCGCTCCTATGCCCCTATTTATCTGGCATCCGAATTACCCTTTCTTAACATTGATACGTGAAACACGTTATGACTCGCTACATGTTCTGGGGTAAGGCTAGCTCATATGCTAACTTCCCAATACTCCTTAATATATCCAAGGGTCCAACAATTGGTGGACTTAGCTTTCCTTTCTTTCCGAATCTCATTAATTCTTTTCAAGGGAATACTTTTAACAATACAAGGTTGCCTCCTTCCTATTCTTTGTCCTTTCGGGTCAAATCGACATACTTCTTATGTCCTTCCTGGCTACTACCAGTCGTCCTCTGATTAGATCTATTATATCCTTGGTCCTTTGGACTACTGCGGGTCCGAGCATCTTGCGCTCTACAACTTCATCCTAATATAAGGGAGATCGACATTGTCTTCCCTCAAGGATCTCATAAGGCGATACCTCAATACTGACATATGATCTATTATCGTAAGATAACTTAATCCGCGTTAAGTGATCATTCCAAATTCTTTCAAGTCTATTGCACAGACTCTCATTATAGCTTTTATCATTAGAACTTTTGCTTCTCAATACCCATTCTTTTCCAGTTCGTAATCGCTACTACCTTCCGTTCCTAATATTATACGGGTTATACTTTTGCTCGCTAGCGTTCTATAACCTTTTAATAACCACGTCAACCTTAGTATCACGAATGTGTTTCCATTCCGCATACTACCACCACTTTATTACTCCTTTTTCAGTTATTTCTATTTTCCAAAGTTTGATTAATCATATAGAAGTAAAGGAATTTGTTGAGAGATCACTATGATCATGAACACTTGTTATATCGCATAGTTAGTACAGAAGGTGGCCAGCCTTTAGTACTTGACAAGCAATTAAACAACATGTGGTATCCTACTAGGCTTCTATCACAAAGATAGATAGTCATTCGGCAATACCTCCCCTTCTGGAAGGGTTGTTCTTCTCAGCTTACATGAAATAAAAAGAAGAGAAAAGAACGAACTGAAGAGAATTGTATATATGAAAAAAATATACTGCCACAAAATATCTGGCTTGGAACCTACCTCTGAACTATAGAGGTTTGTCATAGGAGAACAAAACATATACGTATTTATATCAGCATCAAGCATTATAGCCTCGTATTTCCCATGCCTAAATATTTTCGCTATCCCGTCCATCATTCTATGGACCCATGCTCTTCCTCGAGCTTATACACAATCACCTTTGAAACTCCCTCGACATCGAAAATCGAATCTGGGATCTCATTCTATATATCACCGTTACTAGGATTCTATGCTCGCACCGCAACCTTCCTCGTATAATAATACGACTCTCTATTGATAAGAAAGAATAATTATTCACCAGGTAGATACTCTACTTAATTAGTCTATCAATGATAACTTATACACTACCACGACCCGATTAGTGGTACTCAATCTCAACACCCATTCCAATACAACTCTCATGGTTGTAATCAGCTCACTACTCGCAGAATCATTGCTGCCTTACTATGGTCCACCACTGACCCACTATAGTCATTCATTTTCCCTGAAGTATTAATAGCTAACCATACAGAGTCCATACATCTCGTATCAAATCCTTCTAAGGAGGTAACATAATCACCATTCCTGATTCATGAAGAACACTCCTAATCCTGACATACATACATGACATGAAGCAGATAAAAGTGCAGAAGAGTTTCAATCAAAGCAACGATAGCAGGTTAATACCATTCTTAATCATACGCCCTAAATAGAAGAATTAACTCAAGGGTTCATCTAGTCCTTTTTGAAACATGGTCCTGGCTTATCTCAAGATAGGACCTTCTAAGATAGATAGCCCGTTCATGGCGATTACACGAATTAAACCTTTACCAACTACTATTACGGTTGGGTATTGCACAGTCATCAGAAGGAATGTCAATCTTCCAAACCATAATTCAACCTTCACATTTTTAACCATCATCACTGTATTCTTTTGGCACACGCGCCTATAATTATCCACTTACCTTTAAAGTGTCGGCCACCTCTTTGGCCTTTCCTGATAGTAAAATTTCCTTACAGTCAATGTCATTTTAACCACCTCCAAATAAATTTTCTACCTTATTTCCGATCACTGCTTGAGTGAAGATGTTTTCCTTAAAATCAGATGGGAAAAAAAATATCACCATTTTTCCATAAGTTATTGCCTCAGTCTTTAGAGGCTAATCACTGTCAAGACTGACTCTCAATCATACTTAGAACATTTTTTTTATCTTAAGTCCTAATTGCCCTGAACAATTTCGACCATTACTGGTTCGATCCATACTTTCTCGTGGTTTAACACGTGCCCCACTTGGCATCATTATAATTACGTCATATTTCCTTTATCCACATTTCTATTCTTGAGAATTTTGAATATTACCTTTTTCCCTTATAAAACCTCTAAGGTTATCCTTCAATCGTTCCTCCTGTATTCCCTAGATACAGGGCATATCACAATACCATTTACTAATAGTAGAACCATTGTCTATATACTTCTGCAAAATTTCTCCACTGATTCTTAAAGGTTGTTGTTACCTTAACCCTTTCCCCATCATACTGTCAAAACTCATACTGTCCCTATTAAGGGTGACATGCCAACCTTTATGCAGTCCCCTAGGATTCATTTTAAGTTACCAATGTTCTATCCTTAATTCCACCTTTAAAAGGTACCTGCATCCTTCCACGAATAAATCAAGTCATATATCCTTGATAGATTATCATATTCATCATTCCCACCTCGATAGTCTATACCTAACTTCATAATAGCATCCTTATTCAAATTGAGGTCAATCCATATGGCCTCCAAAAGATAACAATGGTCATCCGCTTTTCTTTCCTGATTTGGTAATGATAACATGGATGTTCTGGAAGATATTGGTCACGTTCAACGTGAACTTCTTCTTAATAATTCCTTATTTACTTTTGTTGTTTATCTCAACAGTCACCTCAATGTTGGGATACCTCTCATACCTGGCGTCTCCCTTTCTGAGTATCGAGCCACCGGTCTTACATTTCACATTATTGAAGGTCACTTCCTTCATCCAATTTTTCCTAATTTCTTACTTCCTTATCCCCTTAGTCTATCCGCGTCTCATTATTTATCCTTCGAATTATCTCAAGGTTTCCTCGAATCCTCCCAACTTACAGGGGATAAACTATATGTATCTCTTATGCCCTCAACCATCAATTTTAACTTATGGTGAATCACCCTCATCCTGACGAATGCATACTTTTCTATTTCTATTGCTACGAGTCGTTAGGGTTTCCTCATACCCAACTCCCTTATCATACCTCAAACTCTATTGCCGTTATATTCCTTTCCACTTCAATTTCTTTTTTTTCCTTTCTCTTATCATTATTTCATGAACCAACACAACATAAGCATTGATTTCAACATCCCGTCATTCTGGATTCGTGCCCTTAGAACGAATCTTGATAACTTTTACAACCTAAATTCACAATTCATCATACTCGTCTGCCTTTGTTCTGGCTCTAAAGCTTTTACACTGTCTCCATAACCTTGGGAATTACTTTCCCGAAAACAATTGGCTGAACTTTAATCAGTTTATCATAACCTCTGGCTCCGTGCCTTTCTTGGTCTTTCACCAGCGGGTGGCCTCTCTCTTAGGAGGGTAAGTGACAAAACAGTCCTTTGTGGTTCGTCAATCATTTAGAATCTCAAATGATTCCTCTATTTCCTTTAGCCAGGCTCTTGCCTCGGCTGGGTCAGCTTGTTCCATGGAACTCTGAGAGCTTAGCGACTTAAAGGTCCTGAAAAAATTTCTCACCACACTGTCTCCTCAGGGTGGTGGTTGGGGATAATAGTCTAAGTTCTTTTTAGACAGGTCCATGAATTGCCGTATAGGAGTACCGTCTCGGGTCTCCTTTCCTTACTCGACTTTCTGTTTCCTTAGTATGAAATGTTTCATCCTACTCCCCATAATTGGGGTCATCTTTTAATTTAAAATCCTCATTTTCCACTCCATTATGTCATGGGTTCCTTCTATCTTGATGGCGACCTCCCTGACTATCACGTTCAGGGTTTGCTCTAAATCTTATTCCTCAAACTATGGCTCTCATCTAAGTTCTCATCCTTACGCTCTTGAACTTTCGGAACCCAAATTCTATAGGAATACCTCATTATTCCCTTATCATCTTTCTCGATATTAATCTTTTATCTAATTGTTGGCTCTCTGCCTTCATTCATAACTTTTTCTGGCACAATATGATCTTTTCCAATAATTCGGGCTGTATTGCAATCTCAAACAGCTTTTCGGTACCGGCTCCGGTTACCTTCACTTCTATTTCCATTTTCTCAAAATCTCTTATAAACTCTCCAAAAGACATTATCATCTTGAGTCTCTCCTTTTTACTAAGGGCATCAGCCACCATATTGGCTTTCCCCGAATGATAAAGAATCTCCCAATCATTATTCTTGATTAGCTCTAACTGCCTCCTCTGGCATATGTTGAGCTCTTTCTACGTGAAAATGTACTAGAGCACTTATGGCTTAGGTAATTCTCGCACTTCCCTCCATACAAGTAGTGCCTCCAATCTTTAGGGTAAAACTATTGCCACGAGCCTAAGCTCATGGGCGGGGATATCGAATTTCATATTACCTTAATTATCTTGACATGTACGCGATTACCTTACCGTGCTGCATAAGCACGCACCCTAAGCCCTTGTGCGAAGCGTTACTACACTTCACAAAATCTCCTTTTCCATCCGGCAACGCCAGCATAGGGGCCATCACCAACCTCTGCTTCAGTTCTTGAAAGCTGTTCTCGCATTTCTCTGTCCATTCGAACTTCTCAGTCTTACGAGTAAGCCGCGTTAAAGGGGCTACTATCTTTACAACTTGAACGAACCTCCGGTAGTGACCGGCCAATCCTACCTCTGGTAGTCGACCAAACCATGGTTATCAATTCATCAGTGGTCCTTTATTCATTCTTGTCAGGATCCTCCATGGGATCCTCCTCAGCAACTATCCCTTCTAGGACAACATCCTCAACATGAACATCATCCGATCCCGCGTTAGGACGCTCTATCGGATCCATAATCTGATCTCTAATAAGTAATAAACATCATCGCATTGTTGCTCCTCAACCTCAGGGTTCGAAATCCCGCTATCATATACGATAACGAACTACGCTACTATCACGATATTTATAAGGGTTCCCATATGGGTTTTAACTGTCAGTACTACGTTAGGTAGCCCGACTATGAACTTGGCAAGAGTTCTTATTATCTTAGTGAACTTATTATCTTAACGTCCCATCATCTCTGAGGTTTATAACGCTTAGCTCTGACACCACTTCTGTAACACCCCCAGATCCGGGGTCGGGGATCCGGGTCATCACGGTCTTTCTTTCCACAATATCACTTCACTTAATTAATAACAACTAACCTTATGCTGTGACCCCACACTAACACACACCACAACCCGTTATAGTCTCAGAGATGAAATTTAAATAAGTACAAGTCTTTGAATCCACAATTTAAAAGTTATTACAACCCAAAATGATTACTTGATAAATTTACAGTTAATTGCCATTATCTGCCACAAGTTATAATTATACATAATTGATTCTCAAAAGTAGATGGTCTGATCTACAATAGATCTACCTCTGCAGCTATAGCAGCTACAACATCAACGGGAAGACGCGGGACGCTTCCCACGCGCTTGCGCTGGGTCTGCTGGAGTCTGGCCATCTTTCCTAACTGTTGTTGTGTGATGAAGAAATAAAGCAAGGGTGAGCAGCAAGCCCACCAAAATAATATGTATAAAGATTAACAATATATGAGCCTTCTCATAGTACTCATGAAAGTCTTGGTCAAAAGAAATGAACCAAGTTGATATCTTAATGCGATGAAGTCGCAAAATATTCAGT
The DNA here is from genome assembly GCF_009905375.1 of Apium graveolens. Taxonomy (NCBI): domain Eukaryota; kingdom Viridiplantae; phylum Streptophyta; class Magnoliopsida; order Apiales; family Apiaceae; genus Apium; species Apium graveolens. The sequence goes on from NC_133654.1 coordinate 74,877,679, forward strand.
ATATATATATATATACTTTTCAAAATATGGGAAGTCCTCTTCCATGCATAATATACACAGAGTGGCAGTGTATAACTGTATAAAAATATCGTTGCAAGGTGATCTCATATATCTAACCTTGTCTCAACGTTTTTCTGAAAATCTTTGTCATGCATAAGATAATCATTAACTAGATATAAGTTTAAAAGATGAAGTTACAAGATACCCCAAAATACTTATATCTTTCCCAAATACTACTTGAACTACCCCCGTTCAAGTTATAATCAGTTTTAAAGGTTCATCACATAGATGAGACTACAAGACAAGATTTGAATAGATTCAATCTTTGAATATCATTATAAATAATGAAGTTACGAGATACTTCATTAAGTCCCGATATATAAATATATTCATATATATCTCCCATACATTTCTTGAAAACCTCTGTCATGTAAAGTATGAACAGAGTTGCAATATCCAATGAATTTGGAAGGAAAAGAATTTTGGCATAAACCAGATATATTGCTGATCAGGCAAAGATACCAATAAGTAACCTTTTCTACTAGTAGATGGATGAATCCCCCACCGGTCATCACCCTGGCCACATAAGGACCTTGTGCTGGACCGCCACCCGGCCTCTTACGCGTTGATGGACTGCCACCCAGCCACTTACACTTTGATAGACCGTACCCCGGCCTGTCGCTTATGCCGACTCAATTAGATGGGCTTACTTCCCGAACATTGGGCAAGTAATCAATTCATTTATCAAAACAGCAACCTTGTTGCGAATATAAAATACACCATAGAGCCGGATCCCTCAGGTTTTGAGCGAGTATTTAAATCCCCTTAAAAAGGAAGATCTTAAATATAAAAATGAGTTTTAGGATCCGCTCTAACTTTTAAAAATCGTTTTGAAGACTCGAAAACACTTTAAAGAGTGTTTGGAGTAAAGCTGATTTAATGAAGTAAATCAGTCCCCAGAATATTTAGAAAATGACTGAATATTATTATTTAGATAATATTCCCATAAAGAATAATCTTTATAAAAATAATTGAAGTAGAAGTATTAAAACTTCTACTTGAAACGAGTATTAAATAACCAAAGATATACTTATATGAAAGTACTATCTTTATTTGAATAATCGAAAATAAGTTTGATTATTGACACCTTATTCTTTAATAAAATAAAGAATATATCTCAGCAAATAATCGGAGTCATAGATACTCAAATGAATATTCAAATAATATTCATTAAATAATATAAACTGAGTCATAAGCCCTCGAATGAATATTCAAATAATATTCAATAAATAATATGAAAGAGTCATAAGCCCTCGAATGAATATTCAAATAATATTCAATAAATAATATGAAAGAGTCATAAGCCCTCGAATGAATATTCAAATAATATTCAGATAATAAAATAAAAGGAGTCATAAGTCCTCGAATGAATATTCGAAATAATATTCAATAATAAAATAAAGGAGTCATAAGTCCTCGGATGAATATTCGAAATAATATTCAAATAAATAAATAAAAGGAGTCATACGCCTTCGAATAATATTCGAAATAATATTCAATAATAAAATAAAGTTAAAGTTATCGAATAAACCTTATTCGATTAATAGTTTGGAAAACTATAACCATATATATATATATATATAAATATATATATTTATATATCCATATCCATATATACAAAATCTACTCGGGATCCTCGACTTCCGGTTTTAGAAAATATTTTCACCTTTGGGTCCCTATCCTAAGGGTATATGCAAGTTACCGCTATTCTCTAGCATAGGTATTATCAACTGAACCAACAGATATATATTCCAAGAATATGAAACAGGCATGCATATATACCATATCACATGCTACAATATATCGCAAGAATTTGCTAAATAACCAATATGCATTTATCGCAAGATCATGCATATACAAATGTATACATCACAACAACAGTATAACGGATAGAATACTTGCCTGAGCGACTTGGGGTGATAAAAGGCTCGGGACGAGTCTGGTAACCTATAAACAACAAGTAAGTTGGAATTAAACCAAAATCACTTGTAAATCTATACTCTAACCAACTCAGACTATAACGCTCGTTTTGCGCTTATTGATTCTCTTAAGTCACTCGAGTACCCTCGGCTCCACCATTTTTTAATAATTTAACCTTTACGAGTTTTAAGGGGATTCCTTCGCGAGTGTCTTACCAACTGCCTAACACACTTACCATAAATGTTTCATACATTAATTAACCCTTTTTGGTCTTTAACCTATGTTTCAAAGTAAGGCGAGGGGAAAAGTTTCGTTCGCGAAACGCCGTTACTTGAAACGGTCGTTTCTCCTAAACCGTGCATCGGAATCGAACGAACTACATATCAAAACGAAGCTCGTAACATGAGCTATCTAGACATGGAAATTGTCATAATTTAGCAGGGGGTTCTCGGGTCCTAATGTTATGCACAAAAACAGTCTAAAGAAAATCGGACGTTACGACGGCCATGTTTACGCGATTTCCAATATTTTAAACCATTCAAAACCATCCCAAATCAACCTCAAACCGAACATACAACTAACATCCATCCTTATCACATCATAACAACCCCAACCAATTCAATTTAATCATTCATACTTATGCCTAAGCTTAACTTTAATCATACTTAAGTCCTTTTAATCAAAACCACAACATTCACCATTCCATTTCACTACCATTTCAAATCCCAAACTCTAAATCACAACAACAAGCTACAATAGCACCCTACTAATCAAAATCATCTTATAATATATAGGAATCTAGGGTTTGGAGATGGTATACCTTCCTTGAAGTGGTGGGAGGAGCTAGGAAGCCTTAAGAAGCTTTGAGAAGTCTTAGGAATGCTTGGATCTTCAAGGAAAACAAGAAAAACTTCAAGTTAAAAACTTGAAAACACTATTCATAGTCTTCTTCTTTGATTAAATGAAGAAGATGGAGAAGGAATTGATGGCTTAAACTCATGATATAGCCCTAACTAAGCATGAAGATGATTAGGGAATTAACTCACCAATTTAGGAAGCTTGGATCTTTGATTTTGAATTTCTTGCTCTTTTGAATAGTAAAAAGCCGAGAGCAAAGATGAACCATGCCTTGGTTGCTTTTTGATTTTGATGAAAAATGATTTTGCTTGGCTTGGTTGGCTTGTTTTTGTGTTTGATTTAGTTAATTACCTTATTGCCCTTGAATTTGTGTGGTTACAAAGCCACCACACCTCCTTCCTTTTTTATCATGCCTATGTCACCTTGCACATGTCATAATGCTCCCACTTGTCCACACCTTGTGGTTTGATGATGTCACAATCCCTGGCTTCTTGTACAAGCTTGTCTCTTGGTCACTTATTTGTTTTACGGTTCGCTTATCTTTCGTTCTCATTTATCGTTTGAGGGATCATACCCGAGATCTTATTACTTAGGTTCCCTTAACCTTTCTCAATATATTGTATTCCTTCTATGATCCTCTCTTATAATCCTTTAATTTAAATCCTTTTTATCCTGTTACCTTATACTCAATTCTCTCCGTATCTTGTGGATTTCCGGGAAAAATCAAAGTGTTCGGAATTGGATTCTGACGATCTTTACATACATTTATATACCACATAGAGTACTAATAATATCCCAGAAGATCAATAACAGAACCCCTACATAGTGTGGCATGAAAAGTTTTCTCATTCAGCAAAAACACTATTCATAAGGGTTTCAAAATTTCTCAAAAATTGGGGTTATTACAATCCTTGCACCATTGGCAAGTTGTCTTTTGACAAGTGCTTGTGTGATTTGGGAGCAAGCATCAATTTGATGCCGTTGTCGATCTTCAAAAAGTTGAATTTTCCTGATTCAAAACCCACCTACATGTCTCTACAATTGGCTGATCGTTCTCTTACATACCCACGAGGCATAGTGGAGGATGTGCTAGTAAAGGTGGATAAGCTCTTCTTTCCTGCAGACTTTGTTATTCTGGATTTCGAGGAAGATAAGAAGATTCCCATAATCTTGGGGAGACCTTTCTTGGCTACATGTTGTACCTTGATAGATGTGCAGAAAGGTGAACTTACTATGCGAGTGAAGGATCAGGATGTGACATTCAATGTATTAAAAGCGATGAAATTCCCTACAGAAGATGAGGAGTGCTTAAAAGTGGATGTGATTGATTCTGCGGTTACTTCAGAACTTGATCATATGCTAATGTCTGATGCATTAGAGAAAGCCTTAGTGGGGGACTTTGACAGTGATGATGAGGATGGCAATGAGCAACTACAATATCTAAATGCTTCTCCTTGGAGGCGAAAGCTGGACATGCCATTTGAATCTCTTGGTACTTCTGACCTCAAAAATGCTTAAGGAAAGCTCAAACCATCTATTGAGAAAACACCTACCTTGGAGGTTAAACCATTGCCTGAACACTTGAGGTATGCTTTTTTAGGTGATGCATCTACTTTACCTGTTATTATTGCATCTGACCTTTCAAGTAGTGAGGAGGACAAGCTCTTGAGGATCTTGAGAGAATTCAAATTGGCTATCGGATGGACTATAGACATCAAAGGGATCAGCCCTTCATACTGCATGCATAAAATTCTGCTAGAGGAAGGTAGTAAGCCGACTGTTGAGCAACAACGAAGAGTTAATCCTATCATGAAAGAAGTGGTGAAGAAAGAAATTCTGAAGTGGCTGGATGCAGGAATCATTTATCCTATTTCTGACAGTTCTTGGATGAGCCCCGTGCAATGTGTACCTAGGAAAGGAGGTATTACTGTGGTAGCAAATGAGAAGAACGAGCTCATCCCCACTCGAACAGTCACGGGATGGAGGGTCTGCATGGACTACAGAAAGTTGAACAAGGCCACAAGAAAGGATCACTTTCCTCTTCTATTTATTGATCAGATGCTTGACAGGTTGGCCGGTCATGAGTATTATTGTCTTCTGGATGGTTATTCGGGGTATAATCAGATATGTATTGCACCAGAGGATCAAGAAAAGACTACCTTCACTTGTCCATTTGGCACGTTTGCTTTTCGCAGAGTTTTATTTGGCTTATGTGGCGCACCAGCCACTTTTCAGAGATGTATGATGGCTATATTCTCTGATATGATTGGGAATAATGTCGAGGTGTTCATGGACGACTTCTCCGTCTTTGGACATTTGTATGATGAATGTTTGAATAATCTTCGTGCGGTGCTCAAAAGGTGTGTGAAAACTAATTTGGTGCTCAATTGGGAAAAATGTCACTTTATGGTGCGTGAAGGCATTATTCTTGGGCATAAGGTCTCTAGCAAGGGTCTTGAGGTGGACAAAGCCAAGGTGGGAGTCATTGAAAATCTTCCACCCCCTATTTCTGTGAAAGGAATCCATAGTTTTCTTGGTCATGCGGGTTTTTATCGGCGTTTTATCAAGGACTTTTCGAAGATATCTAAGCCGTTGTGCAACTTGCTTGAGAAGGACCTTTCAAATTTGATAATGAATGCTTGACGGCATTCGAGATGCTCAAGAAGAGTTTGATAACTGTACCAGTTATTATAGTACCTGATTGGACAGAGCCTTTTGAGATGATGTGTGACGTGAGTGATTATGCGGTGGGCGCAGTTCTTGGGCAGCGCAAGAATAATCTCTTTCATGTGGTCTATTATGCTAGAAAGAATTTAAATGGAGCTCAAATAAACTACACCACTACTGAGAAGGAGCTCTTGGCTATAGTCTTTGGTTTCGAAAAATTTTGATCTTATTTGTTTGGGACAAAGGTGACAGTGTTCACTGATCATGAGGCCATCCGCTATTTGGTCTCCAAGAAGGATTCGAAGCCTAGACTCATTCATTGGGTTCTCTTGCTACATGAATTTGAGTTAGAGATCAAGGATCGAAAAGGTACTGAGAATCAAGTAGCTGACCATCTCTCTAGATTGGAGAATCCCGAGTCTACTTCACATGATAAGACATTGATCAACGAATCTTTTCCGGATGAGCAGTTGTTTGCAGTTCAGGAGGAAGAACCATGGTTTGCAGATATTGTGAATTATCTTGTCAGCAATATAATGCCTCCTAATATGAATACAGCTCAAAAGAAGAAGTTTCTGCATGAGGTGAAGTGCTATATATGGGATGAACCGTATTTTTTTAGACAGAGAGCTGACCAGATCATCAGGAGATGTATCCCATTCTGTAAGACGGAGGGGATATTACGAGACTGCCACTCCACAGTTTCTGGTGGACATTTTGGTGGTGAGAAGACGGTAGCTCATATTCTGCAAGCAGGTTTTTTCTGGCCTACTTTGTTTAAGGATGCTCATCAGTTTGTTTTAAGGTGTGATCGTTGCCCAAGAGTGGGATATCTTACGAGGAAGGATCAGATGCCGTTAAATGTGATGCTTGAAGTCGAGGTCTTTGATGTTTGGGGAATTGATTTCATGGGGCCATTTATCTCGTCCTGCAATAATCAGCACATCTTGTTGGCAGTCGATTATGTCTCAAAATGGGTAGAAGTCAAAGCTCTGCCGACGAATGATGCAAAGGTAGTGTTGAATTTTCTTCATAAGCAGATTTTTACAAGGTTTGGAACGCCACGAGATGCAGCGCTACAATATGATCATCGTGTTGAAACTGCCTATCATCCGTAAACGAATGGTTAAGCGGAAGTGTCTAATAGAGAGATCAAGCGTATTTTAGAGAAGGTTGTTTTTCCATCAAGGAAGGATTGGTCTTTAAAGCTCGATGAAGCTGTTTGGGCTTACAGAATAACATACAAGACTCCACTTGGGATGTCCCCGTTTCAACTTGTGTATGGTAAGGGATGTCATTTACCTACGGAGCTTGAGCATAAAGCCTATTGGGCATTGAAGAAGTTGAACCTTGATCTAGATGCAGCTGGTAAAAAGCGAATGCTTCAGTTAAATGAACTTGATGAATTTCGACTCCAAGCGTATGAGAACAAAAAAATGTACAAGAAAAAAGTGAAAAGGTGGCACGACAGGAAGCTATATCCTAAGTCATTTGTGCCAGGGCAACAAGTTCTTTTATTCAACTCTCATCTCCGACTTTTTCCTGGAAAGTTGAAATCAAGGTGGTCTGGACCTTTTATTGTCAAAACTGTGTTTCCACATGGAGCGGTGGAGATTTTTGAGAATGATCCGGACCAAGCAATCAAGGTTAATGGTCAGCGTTTGAAGCATTACTATGGGGACATGGCAAACCGGGAAGTGGTTAGTGCCGTTTTATTATCAACTTGATTAAGGTAAGCTACGTCAAGCTAATGACGAAAAAGAAGTGTTTCTTGGGAGGCAACCCATGATTTGTTATTACAGGAACCCTTAGAAGTTAGTAACCTATCCAAAACCACAAAAAAATCAGAAAAACAGGGCAATAAAATTTTTTTTCCAGAAGACCCCTAAGCGCCCGCTCAGCTTTGCTGAGCGACCACTCAAGGCCCGACTGGCAGAATTTTTTTTAAGCCTTATAAAAATCCAAAAAAATCTGAAAAATGAAAAATCAAAACACAGCACCACTACCCACGAATTATTTTCCCTTTACCCACGTTTTTAACCCTCAAACCCACTCCTAATCAAATTTTACCCTAATCTCTACCCTATATATACATACAACTATTCCATATACTCCCCATACACTTTCAAACCTTAAACTCTCTCCCATATTCAAAAATACAAACCTTAAACACTTTTTCTCAGTTTCGATGGCACCCAAGAGATCCAGGACTATTGATAGCAGCATCACTGTTCCTACTGCTGATTCTTCGAGGGGTACTGCTGCGAGGCCTCGTTTGTTTGATAGGGCTGTTGAGGAGGAGTATACTAGGCTTCTGGGTAAGGCGATTTTGAAGGAGAGGGGATTCTTACCATTAGGGAGGGATGGTGAGTTGTTGCCAATGATTGCTGAGAAGGGTTGGATTGCTTTTTGTGAGTCACCAGAGGCAGTTCCGATGAGCGTTGTTCGCGAGTTCTATGCGAACACGAAGGCTGAAAAGAATGGGTTTTCTGTTATGCGGGGGATGACGGTGGATTATTACCTTGAGGTGATTCGCCGTGTGATTAGGCAGCGACAGAGGAAACCCACGGAGGAGAATTGGAACGAGAAGACTGCTGAAGATTTTGACTTGGATTTGATTTATGCTACTCTCTGTAGGCCGGGCACAGTTTGGACTTTCAAGACTGGGACTAACGAGTATCGCCATTTTCCAGCGATTACGATGAATAGGTATGCCCGTGCATGGAATGCCTTTATTTGCGCTAATATTCTGCCTACTTCACATACACATGAGGTTATAGTTGAGCGAGCACAGTTGTTATGGGTATTTTGAATGAGGAGTACTATGTGGACCTTGGTGAGTACATCTACCAAGGAATTCTGAAGTTTTTGAGGGGAGCTAAGCACATGAACATCCCTTATGCATCCACTGTTACAAAGCTTTGCCGAGCAGTGGGAGTTCAGTGGCCGTCTCACGAGTAGTTGTAGCTGCCGGCCGCTCCTATTGATTCTGGGACTCTGAATGCGATGCAGGAGTGGACTGGTGGAGAGCCCGAGGTGCATGGGATGGGTTATCGTCTTCCAGGAGGGCGTCCAGCACGTGGTGCTACCATGGCGAGGCCAGGGCGTGATGAGGTAGGCTCTTCTAGAGCTCAGGAGGGTGCTGGGATGGCTGATGCCCAGTATAGGAGGTTGTCGAGGAGGATGGATGCTATGTACGAGACGCAGAGCAGGTTTGCTCAGGAGATCACCCTTGCGCTTGGGACTGCTTTTAGAGGCCTTGAAGCTGACATCCAGTGGCCGGTTTATGGTGAGGACTCTGCATATCCGCCTCCTGATACTCCACCCTCTGAGGGTGATGATTATGATAATATCTCCGAGTAGGTATACCCTGTGTTCCTTTCTACTACCTTCACTGGGGACAGTGAAGAATTTAAGTTTGGGGGTGGTAGTTAAGGAATATTTTGATGTGTGTCATATAGATGCATATTCATGATAGTTTAGTTCATATAAATGCACTTTTGCCATATAGTTTTTTTATTTTATGTTATAGCTTTATTTATCATGTCATGTATTATCATGTCATGTAGCTCATGCATATACCATGATCCCTTTTGCGTTGCTTTACCAATTGATTTGTGATGTTGATGCGAGTGTAGTGATAGCGTTAAGGTGATGTTGAGTCTTGTAGATTGACGTGCATGCTAGAAACACTTGTAATTTTACTAAGTCTTAGAGAATGCTTAAGGACTAGATTGTTGTTATGGTTTGATGGTTTTCAAGGTTAATCTATTGATTATGCTTAGAATTTATAATAGGTTCTTAGTGATAAAAGGCATGAAAAGAAAAATTGGAGTAAAAAGTGGAATTCATTCCTAATTGTAGCTAGGCGTCAAATGGCTAGTAGCCGGCTCGTATTTTTATGCGAGTAGTCTAGGGTTGAGCAAGATGGAGCGAAACACACTTACTCAGAAATTTTGAAAAAATATTGAAAAAAATATAGAAAAAAATAAAAAAAATAAAATAAAAGAGAGAAGAAAAGAAAAGAAAAAAATAGAGAGTTAATGCATAATTGATCACGAGTAGGCTCTTTGGTATTCGAGTTATTAAGTTCTTAGGGGACTTTGTGCCTAGTGACCTAAGGCTTTTATAGTCTGGGATCCGCTAACCTAATGCTCGCTACATGGATGCCAATGTATAAGTCTTTTGTGGACCTCACTCATTGCATGGTCAAATAAGCACTTGTGTGTTGTGTTAAATAAAAAGCATGATTCCGAAATAAGCTCCAGTAATCTTGAAGTGTTATAAGTCATTTTATGCCTAGGATTTTATTCTTCGTATAATCATGTGATTACCTTGAGGATAGTTGAGTTATGATAATTGATCTAGTTTCGAAGCATATATGTTAAGCATCCGCACACACCACGTTTCCAGCTGTATGTTAGTTTGCATGATTTGATTGATCTTTATTCGCCTAATTGCATTTGTTGAGATTTCGTAAGTTGGTTGGTTTGGTCGTAGTAAGGGGGATCGCTGCATTTCATATAGATTGCATTCATGCATGTTTTTGTTTTATTTTTGAGTCTGTGACGCTTGAGGACAAGCATCGATTTAAGTTTGGGGGTGTGATAAGTGGCATTTTATACCACTTAGAATGTCTTATAATAGCTTAAATTGGTTTCTTGAAATCAAGTATTTTGGGTATTTGATGCGTTTTTCTAGTGTTTGTGCATTTCAGGGTATTAATTGCATTTCTGGAGAGATTTCATCAAGAATAAGCCTTGGCATGTGTTTGGCATTGTAAAAGGGAAGATAGAAGCAGAATATAGCAAGAAACGGGAGCAAAAACAGAGCATTTTCCAGAAGGGGTCTGAGCGCCCGCTCAGCTTTACTGAGCGACCGCTCAGGAAGCTAAGCGCCCGCTCAGGAATGCTGAGCGGCCGCTCAGGAATGCTGAGCGGCCGCTCAGGGATGGAATTTTAAATTAATTATTTTAGACTCTTGTTTATGTTAAGCTTCCAACTTCTGAGTTAGCTGGGTTTTATGGGAATCCTATATAAGTAGTTTTCAGAGACGTTTCACATAGTGTTGGATCGTAGTATTAATCGAGGAGCGAGGAGATAAAGAAGAAGACCATTTTAACACACCGCAACGAAGAGGAAATATATTTTCTTGTGATTCTTTATTTCGTTGTAACGTTGGATGCTAGTTTTTTTTGCTTTGAACCTATTTACTCTTGTGACGTACTCTGGATTAATATAAGTAGTTTTAGTTATTATTCTCGTGTGTTATTATCATGTTTTCATATGAACCCATGATGATGATGAGTTCTATCATGGGCTAATCGTGATCATGGGGTCGTAACGGATTTACTATGGAATTCTTTAGTTAGTGTTTAATACCTTAGTGTGTGATGATTGTATGATATCTAGTATTGGTTGTGCTTATTCGTCTTATGTGCGTCGCGAACAAATAAGATAGGGTGTTAATCTCTTTCCGGGTAAAAGAAAGAGTAGTGACAGGAAAGCACAACTTTCGCTTTCCCGCCTTGGCTTACTGGATTGACTTCTTGACTTCTTTACCGGATTACCTGATTTCTAGCACAGTAAAGAGACCAGAACCACATTCCTTTTGCGTGCGGGTGTAGCTAAGTGTCTTACTCTATTGGTCATAGTTTCCTGCTGTTGCGGCCGGTGCTCGTTTGACTTCTAGGCCCCTTCCCGGCTACTGGATCGCTCGAGTGCTTTGGGTACTACGGACCCGCTGACTGGAAGATGAGTTGGTTTCCCGCTGACTGGACTCACAAATAGTTAATTCAACAGTAGGGGTTCGAATCCTCTATAAATTATTAGTGTGTTTTACGGCTGTGACCGAACGCGACTCGAGGAACTGGAAAAACGGGTTCGAAAAGTCAAGTGATAGCTTCTTATAATCCAGGTTGCTAAGATTGGAACTTGGAAATAACTCAACAGTTTTTCGGCGAAATCGTAGTTCAGATTCAAGTCGGTTGAGTGAGGGCGACCGTGAAAGTCTGTAGAAAAAGAGGGAGCGGGGAAGGAAGAACAGCCGTTTTACTTTGGCACATGAGGTGGCGGGTTTTGCTAGGTAACATAATGGAAATGTATCAGACTGCAAATCCTGGAATGGCGGTTCGACCCCGTCCTTGGCCCACCTTACCTATAGCTAACCTAGAGAGCTTTACTTTAAGATAGCTCGGGTCGAATATATTTCAAGAAAAGGCTATTCACTTTAAATGGTTGATTTTGTAGTTTATTCATGACATTTCATAATGTATCAAAATTCTCATTTAATTCTAGGTCGATCTGATACTTAGTTAATTCTTTTATCTTTATATTCCCACTGATACCTAATCGCTGCTGGCTTGAGAAAGAGAGTCTCAACGGCTCGGCTGGTTGTTATTAACAAAGCAGCGGTGTGTGAAGAGCAGGCAACAAAGCCGATATTATAAAAGTAAGCGACGATGGTGATCGATCATGGTATCCATAGCGTTGCTTCTTTTTCGGCCAAATCCGGATTTCATTTTGCTTCTCCCGGTCGTCGATCCATCCTAACAGACCGGTAGACTTGAACCTTGTTCCTACATGACCCGATCAATTCGGGTCAGGAACTAGCCGTCTATTTTCATTGTTCAACTCTTTGACAACACGAAAAAACCGCAGAAAGACCCCTTGGTTCTGGCAAACGGATAACAACTACAGGTACCTGAGAGCATACTGATGGAATGAACATATTGCCAATGAATTTACAGTCCGTCCCCATTAACCGCTCGGGCATCGACCCAAGAAGAGCCCATTGGGGGAGCCACTACGCTAGAACCCGACAATGAGTTTATGAAGGCTTCGAGTAGTGCGGGATAGGCTAATCACCAGACTGCTGAAGCGACGGTGGATCTTGAGGTTTAGAACTTCCCATGCTAGCATAGGTTCATGTATGTGTATGCATGATTAGTGGGTAACTCTAACCGTTTTACTTGCCTTGAGTAATCAAAAGGAATAACTTGTGCTTAAATCGTTATGTTGTCAAATTCTATAGACATATAGGGTCTCAACGTAATTGATGTCTATTCAACATCTATTTAATTATGGATTCTTGGTAGAATGGTATTAGTATAATGAAAGTTGGCTTTTATCAGTTTCGTTTTATTCGATTAATATCATCATTGTTGCATGCTAAGGGTAATGACAATGACTATTGAAGGAAGTAGTAATGAAGTTGTGATCTCATGTGTGTTTTAATATTGTTAATTCACGTGTCAATTAAGTGTTTAATTCTCGTAGTTAATTGTAGTTAATAATTAGTTAATCAAATCTAAGTGTTATTGTCTTGACATTGAGAAGTAATTATACATTGATGAGTGAGTGTTAATTGAACAAAATTAGTCTGAGTCTCTATGGGAACGAACTAGAAAGTATTCTATATTACTTGCGAACGCGTATACTTGCGTGAATTATTAACGCGTGTTTTCGCCCTAACAAACTGCCTACAAGGTCTATATAATTGATCAAAAGAAAATTATGGAAAACACATATTTGACTTTTGATGATGACAAGTGTCAAGGCTTGGAATGCCTTGATGATAATGAAGCTGAAGCCCTTGCATTTGAAAACCTCAATATTAACAGTGATTCTGATGAAGAAGATGAAGTCAATGCACAACAGATGATGAATGAAGAGATTACTGAATAAGAAAATCATGGAAATTAAAGCTCATCTCAAATACCTGAATTTGATAACACAAACACAGGTGGAGAAAGAGAAGAAGGATCTACTAGTCATACCAATTATGAAGAAAATGATAAAGGCACAAGTCAACAAACTCACACAAGGAAGTGGGATAGAAGTCACAATGGAGAAGCAATTATTGGTGATCCAACTGCTGGTGTGAGAACTAGAAGTGCAACTGCTAATGAGTGCCTACATGCATGCTTTCTATCTCAAGTAGAGCCCAAAAAAATTGAAGAAGCTCTTATGGATCCTGATTGGATATCTGCCATGCAAGAAGAGCTTAATCAGTTTGAAAGAAACAAAGTTTGGGAGTTAGTTCCTGCATGAAAGAACAGAAGTGTAATTGGAACAAAATGGGTGTTTAGGAACAAGATGGATGAAAATGGTATAGTTACTAGAAACAAGGCAAGGTTGGTTGTAAAAGGTTATTCACGGGAAGAAGGAATTGAATATGATAAAACTTTTGTCCCAGTTGCAAGACTTGAATCAATAAGGATTTTTCTAGCATTTGCTGCATATTCAAATTTCAATGTTGTTAGATATATTTGTGATGACATGTGTAATATGATTTGTATTTAGTTTTCAGATCTTAACTAACATGACAAATTAGTATTTCACTGGAAATCAGTACTTATACTGAAGTCAAGACTTAAGATATCAGAACTTAAGTTATCAGAACTTAAGTTACCAGGAGATATTTATCAGAAGATAATATCAGGAATTAAGAAGACTTTCAGATAAGGCAGGCGGGTGATTGAAAGGAAAGAAGATCAAGACAAACGCAAGAAGAAATATGCATGAAGAAAGAATTCTATGAAGAATAAAATACTTGGAAGAAAAGATAACTGATTGATATATTTTAGGAAGCAGAATTATATTCAATATAAATTAGAAGATTATCTTGTAACTGTGTAGTATATAAACACATGCATAGGGTTTACACTATAGGTGTTATCATTATCGAAAATATTATACATTGTAACCCTAGCAGCTCTCGCGATAATTTGTTCATCACTGAGAGAGGACAGTTCCATATTGTAACAGAGTTTATTGTGTTGAATAAAATTTGTGTTTAGTTACTTGTGTTCTTTAATTCGATTTGATTGTAATAAACACTGTATTCAACCCCCTTCTACAGTGTGTGTGTATGACCTAACAAGTGGTATCATAGCAGATCTATTAACACATAAATAGTTTAAGATCCAAAAACAATCATGTCTGAAGAAGAACAAACTCCAACCAAGCCCACCAAAACTGAAGAACCTCCAAAGACTCAAATCCATAATCGATATGAGACTATTAGAGTTCCCATACTGAAACCATCTGAATATCCCATATGGAAGGTGAGGATGTCTATATTTCTGGAAGCTACAGATCCAGAATACCTTGAGAGAATCAATGAAGGACCACACAAGCCAACCAAGTTCTCTGTTGTAGTTGCAGATCAGCCAACACATACAGTACCAAAGGAGAAAAATGAATATACAGCTGAAGATATCTCATCTATTGCTAAGGATGCAAAGGTACGACATTTGCTGCATAATGCCATTGATAATGTCATGTCAAACAGGGTAATCAACTGCAAGACTGCAAAGGAGATATGGGATTCCTTGGAAATAAGATGTCAGGGAACTGATTCAATTAAGAAGAATGGGAGGACTATACTCACTCAAGAGTATGAGAACTTTGACTCAAAACCTGATGAGTCATTAACTGGATTATATGACAGATTTGTCAAACTCTTGAATGATCTGTCACTAGTGGACAAGGAATATGACCTTGAAGATTCAAATATTAAATTCCTGTTAGCTCTTCCTAAAAGTTGGGATTTGAAGGCCACCACTATAAGAGACAACTATGTTCTTGATGAAACAACTCTTGAAGAAATTTATGGGATGCTCAAGACTCATGAACTTGAGATGGAACAAAGAAGCAAGAGAAATGGAAGGAAGTCAAGGACAGTTGCTCTTAAGGCTGAGGAGGATGTCCCCAAAGTAGCTGCCTCAAGAAAAGGCAAGGGAAAAGCTCTCATCACAAAGTCTGATACCGAGTCATCAAGTTCTGATAGTGATGATGACTCAGAAACTGAAAGCTTACCTAAGATGGATCCTGATGAAGAGATGATGAAGCTGTGTGCTCTTATGGTGAAAGGAATCACAAGGATTGTATACAGGAAATTCAGAAAGGGAAAGAAATTTTCCAGGAAAGGTGCAAGTTCTGATAAGAAGAGTTTCAGAAAATCTGAAAGCAAAGGAGGAAAGTCTGACAGAGGAGATTACTCAAATGTCAAATGCTACAACTGTGGTGAGAAATGCCACATATCTCCTAATAGCAAGAAAGTGAAGAGTGATAAAGGCAAGGCTCTTGTCATAAAGAAGGAAAGCTGGACAGACACTTCAGATTCTAAAAGTGAGGTGAACTATGCCTTGATGGCAAATGCTGATAGCAGTTCTGATACTGCAGACCTAAAGGTACCTCAAACTACTTATGCCTTTCATACTGATGATATTACTGAGTTGAGAAGATATCTTAAAACCATGTTCATTAGTTATAGAGATCAAACTTTAACATGTGAAAGATTAACTTCTGAAAATCTTACTTATAAAAAGAGGAATGATTATTTAGAAAAAGAGTTAGTCATGTTCCATCAAACTCAGAAAGATAGAGATGATGTCTTTTATGTTAGGGATGAAGTGCTTAAAATGAATGAATCTCTAAAAACTGAGTTAGAAAAGGAAAGAGAGATTATCAGGACTTGGACTAACTCTGGCAGAATAACTCAGAATTTGTTGAGTAGTGGAAATTGGAAAGAGGGCTTAGGTTATGGAGATGATAAGAATGAAAAGGGAACTGTAGAAATTGAGCCTATAGTTGTTAAACAAAAGCCCAAGGTAAATCCTGTTAAGTTTGTAGCTGTAAAGTCTGATATTGATAAATCAGAAGTTAAAGAGAAATTAACTTCTGACAAACCAAAACAGGATAAGCCAACTGAAGTTAACATAGGCTTAATGACAAAGAAGCAACTTAAATATAAGCTGAAAGATGTTAAGAATGTAAACAAGGTAAAGCCACCTAGGAAAAATAGGAATGGAAAGGAAGGTGTGAATAAAAGCAATGATTATAAGCCTGTTCCTAATGCTCCTAGAAAGAAATGTTATAACTGTGGAAATTTTAACCATATGGCTTCTTTTTGCAGGAAGAATAAGAACATAAACTCCTTACCTTCAGAGTCAGGAGTTAAGAGTCAGTCAGTTAGATATAGGCCACAAAATCCTTATTTTCATTGTGGTAGTTTATGGCATTCCATTTATACTTGTAAGGAATATCATAGTTTCTACTATGATTATTATCAAATAAAACCTTCTTTAAAGAAAGTTAGCATTGTTCCTTCTAGTGTAAGTTCTGATGCAAAGTCTGATAGTGTAAATTCTGATAAGAAAACTGTTAACATAAACTCTGATGCTAAATTCGCTGTAAATGTTAACAAACTTAATAAGGCCAAAGGATCCAAGCAAGTCCGGGTCCTTAAAACTAATCATTAATGATCTTTGTGATTGCAGGGAAACATGAAAAACATCCTAGTTCTGGACAGTGGATGTTCAGGACATATGACTGGAAATAAAGCCCTGCTATTAGACTTTGTGGAGAAAGTTGGCCCAGATGTTTCTTATGGAGATGGCAACATTGTAAAAACTCTGGGATATGGCAATATCAATCTTGGGAATGTCATCATTGAAAAAGTAGCTCTAGTCTCAGGACTTAAACACATTTTGCTGAGTGTTAGTCAAATCTGTGACAGAGGTTATCATGTGGATTTCTTTGAAAAACACTGTGAAGTTGTTAGCAAATCTACAGGCAAAGTTATTCTGAAAGGATACAGGCATGGTAACATTTATGAAGCCGAGCTTTCAACAAGTACTGATGGTTCTGCAATCTGTCTGTTGAGTAGAGCATCAATTGAAGAAAGCTGGGATTGGCACAAGAAACTCTCTCATTTAAATTTTAACAATATAAATGAACTAGTCAAGAAAGATCTTGTGAGAGGACTGCCAAAATCAGTATTTGCTCCTGATGGCCTTTGTGATTCATGTCAGAAGGCAAAACAAAGAAAATCTTCTTTCAAGAGCAAGACCGAATCATCAATTCTTGAGCCTTATCACCTACTATATGTTGATCTATTTGGTCCAGTAAATGTCATGTCTATTGCAAAGAAGAAATATGTTATGGTCATAGTGGATGAGTTCACCAGATACACATGGGTGTATTTTTGGCACACAAAAAGTGAAACTGCGTCTATCTTGATTTATCATGTCAAACAACTGGATAAATTGGTCAAAGACTCTGTTAAAATCATAAGGAGTGATAATGGCACTGAGTTCAAGAATTTGATTATGGAAGAGTTCTGCAAAAACCATGGAATAAAGCAGGAATTTTCTGCTCCTGGAACTCCACAGTAAAATGCAGTTGTTGAAAGAAAGAATAGAACTCTTATTGAAGCTGCACGAACTATGCTTGATGAAGAAAAGTTACCAACCTACTTTTGGGCTGAAATTGTGCAGACTGCTTGTTTTACTCAGGATGCTACACTAATCAACAAGCATGGAAAAACACCATATGAGATGGTGAAGAAAAAAAATCCAAATCTGAAGTATTTTCATGTATTTGGATGCAAGTGTTTTGTTCTTAAGACTCATCCTGAACAGCTATCCAAATTTGATCTAAAAGCTGATGAAGGAATTTTTGTTGGATATCCACTTTCTACAAAAGCCTTCAGAGTCTACAATTTAAGAATAATGGTTGTCATGTAATCCATCAATGTCTTTTTTTATGATAAGAAGATTACTGGACTTGAAGATTTCAATGATCATGATCAGCTGAGATTCGAAAATGAAGTTTTAAATTCTGATTTTGTAAATCCTGACAGTCTAAATCCTGATACTGCAAACTCTGATGGATTAAACTCTGATGTTATTGAAACTGTGGTGACTATGCCAAAGGAAGATGCACCTGTGCAGGGGGAGCATACTGAAGATACAACCACATCTCAAGAAGCATCAGAACCTACAACAGGCTCTTCAAGTTATGATTCATCAAGTTCTGATGAGCCAAGTTCTGATAATTCTGGAAACTCATGTACTGATATTTCTGGAAACTCAAATTCTGAAGGATCCAACTCAGAGAGCATAATTTTAGGGGGAGCATCAGAAAATGTTGATGGAGATAACATGGATCATGGGGGAGCATCCAGTTGTAGAGATAACCTTCCATCTGTAAGGAAGTGGACTAAAGCACATACACCTGACTTAATTATTGGAAATCCTGATGCAGGTGTCAGAACTAGAACAACTACATCAAATGAATGTCTCTATCATTCTTTCCATTCTCAAACTGAACCAAAGAAAGTGGAAGAAGCTCTTCAAGATGCTGATTGGGTGCAAGCAATGCAGGAAGAGTTAAATGAATTTGAAAGAAATAAAGTCTGGACCCTAGTGCCAAGACCAAAGAACAGGTCTGTTGTTGGTACAAAGTGGGTGTTCAGAAATAAAACTGATAGTGATGGCATAATTACAAGAAATAAAACAAGACTGGTTACAAAATGATACTCTCAACAGGAGGGAATTGATTATGATGAAACATTTGCACCAGTTGCTAGATTGGAAGCCATAAGGATACTCTCAACAAGAAGTTTAAAATCTTTCAAATGGATGTGAAAAGTGCTTTTCTTAATGGAGAATTGGAAGAGGAAGTATATGTTGAACAACCTCCAGGCTTTGTAGATTCCAAATTTCCCAATCATGTCTATAGGCTTGACAAAGCACTTTATGGCCTTAAACAAGCTCCAAGAGCATGGTATAAGACTTTAGCTCAGTTTCTTATGGAAAGTAGATTTAACAGAGGGACTATTGACAAAACATTGTTTTATCTCAACCATGGAAATGACTTACTTTTGGTGCAGATATATGTTGATGATATCATTTTTGGTTCTACAAATGACAGACTTTGTAAGAAGTTTGCCAAGCTGATGCAGTCAAGATATCAAATGAGTATGATGGGAGAACTTAGCTATTTTCTGGGCCTTCAAGTCAAGCAGAATGAAGAAGGAACTTTTATTTGTCAATCTAAGTACACCAGAAATTTGTTGAAGAAGTTTGGAATGCAAGATTGTATAAGTGCATCCACTCCTATGGCCACTGCAACAAAATTGGATAAAGATACTGGTAAATCAGTAGAAATTACTGATTACAGAGGTATGATTGGCTCACTACTCTATCTAACTGCAAGTAGACCTGATATCATGTATGGTACCTGTCTTTGTGCAAGATTTCAAGCAGATCCAAGAGAACCTCACTTAACAGCTATAAAAAGAATTTTCAAGTACCTTAAGGGTACAGCTGATCTGGGATTATGGTATCCTAGAGAATCAGACTTTAAGCTAATAGGTTACTCAGATGCAGATTTTGCAGGATGCAAAATTGACAGGAAAAGCACAAGTGGAAGCTGCCAATTTCTTGGAGGCAGATTGGTTTCTTGGTTTAGCAAGAAACAGAAGTCAATTTCCACATCAACTACAGAAGCATAATACATTGCTGCAGGAAGCTGTTGTGCACAGATTCTTTGGATGAAGAATCAATTACTGGATTATGGGTTAGAATTTTCTAAAATCCCTATTTACTGTGATAATCAAAGTGCTATTACTATGACAGGTAATCCAGTTCAACACTCAATGACAAAGCATATCAGCATTAGGTACCACTTCATAAGGGAACATGTGGATGAAGGTACAGTAGAATTGCATTTTGTTCCAACAGATCAACAACTAGCAGATATCTTCACAAAACCACTATGTGAAGCTACTTTTACAAGATTGGTAAATGAACTTGGAGTGGTTTCAGGTTCTTTCTCTAAATCTGCCTAGTTTATGTTCTGATACATCAGACTTAATGATCAGTATTTACAGATATTACTATCTCTGTGTATTATGTGCTTAAATTGAAATTTGCTTAAGTGCTGATTGTTGTCTGATGTGAATTTCTAAACTCTGATAGTGATATGAATGTTTCTGTGACTACTCAATCCAATGAGGATAACTGTGCTAGATGCTGACCTAGTAGTCTTTAATATACTAAAGATCCCATGTTTGAAGAAATTGTTTATGTGGAAATCTTTTAACACAAGCAAATTCTGATATTGAGCTTAGTTGAAGTTTAATTTGTGTATCTTATTACTAAGTCAAAAACTAGAATAATGCTTCTTATCTGTTAAGTTCTATTGTTTGTAAATCTTATGGATGTACTAAGTGCTGATAAGCCTCACTTGTCAAAAGAAAAAAAAATATCAGGTACTCCTTTGAGATCTAGAGTAAAAATGTGGAAGGGACGACCCAAGTGCATTGTTGGTATTAAGTAATATGCATTAGAAACGCAAAAAAAATTCTTGGTGACTTTTCACACTCTATGATTACTGGAGAAATACTCTAATAACAGCATAAATTCTGATAAGCAGTCGTGACTCACTTACACTGAGAAGCCACTGTAAAATGGAATTTTAAAAGATGCATAAAATGAGCACAAAACAGTTGAGGTGGACTCATGCATGAACTCATTCTAAAGTAGGCTTCAGAATAATGACAGATTTTGAGCAAAGTTCTTAGTTATGCCTTATTTCTAAGATGTACTGAAGTGAATCAGTGTTACGACCGGTATTTTCGTGTAATATTATTTGTGGATTTGGTATAATATTAAAGCCGAATGAAAATATATTCAATGATTGTACGTTTGTGTGAGTGAAAATTTCTGCATTATAAATTTATTGTATGTAGTATATGATTTTTCAAAGTAAAAGTTTATTTATTTCCTTTATTTTTGATTTATAAGGAATATTCAAAGCCTTGGAAAAATTTTCTTTTAAAAGTTATTTTGTTCACAAATTTTGAGAGTGATTTTATAAAATTTCTAAAAATCTAAGTTATTTTATGGTATAAATTTTGTAATTTTTGAACTTTTATTTTATTTTATAAAAATAAATCTTTAAAAATTAGTTGCTTAGTAATTATCAAATTACATGGTTACCCTTGCATGCAAATACTCTTCTATTCAACTAAGGGGCAAGGAAGGCATTTCCAACTCCACTCACTTTCATTCTACTAGCCAAATCACCACCTTGTCCTTGCATGCAAATCTACCTAACTATGTTGGAAGGCTACTCTTGTAAATTCTCATATCCACTCACTTGTGGTCAAATCAAAAGCATAAAAACCAAACAAATATGATTATCACTCCACTTTCACTCCAACATTTCCACACCCCCTCCTTTCTCCCCCTCTCCTCTCGGCTCCTTCCTCTCGGCTTTTTGGCCGAAGCCCTACCCCCCTCCCTTTTCTTCATTCTTCATTCAAGCTTCCATCTCCCATTCAAGTAAATGTTACTTCCTATATCTTGATCATATATAATCCAAAGAAGTTTGAGTAAAAAGTTTAAGTTTTGATCTTGCATGGCATAGTTTTAGTTGGAACTCAAAGTACAATCTTAATTCTCATGGATGTAAGGTTGTATTATTGAGGGAACTACAAGGAATGGTGAAATGCCAAGTCATGAGAATGAGGCTCTTGATTTTAATGGTCATTTTCCCTTCCATTTCATTCGGCCATGACCTTGAGGGAGCCGAATGAATGCTTCTTAATGATATTTTGGTTGCTTTGTTTCATTTTGTGTGTTTTTGTGATAATAACATGAAAATCTTAGTGAAATCTTGGTAAAAACCTTTGCATGCTAGGTGGTCATTTAGATATAAACCATGATAGGTTTTCATGTTGAGTTAAAATGAAAATTTATTTGGAAAGCATGTTGTTTTGATTAGTAAGACTCGAAGTCATGCATGCATGCAAATTTCTCTTGGAAGTTCTTGATCATTCGGATTGATATCTTGATAGTAAACCTTAATTGTAGTTAAGTTAAGATATTAACTAAGAATTATGCTTCTTAAAATGTGATGTTATTTCGTTTATATTTATCATAAAGGTTAAAGTTGTTGTCCTTGAAAACTTGATGACTTGTAATTTGTATAATGTGATTTCCTTTGTTTTGCTATGTTGCACCTTAGGTAAGGATGATCTCCACTAAGTCAATTTTGAGTGTAAGGGGGTTAGTTCAGTAGATCACCATAGTTAAGTTATGGTTTGGGTATTTTGGTTGTTGGTGATTGGGTTGTTAAGTGAGAACCTTGGAGAAAGGAGAGTCTTAGTTTCTGCAGAAAATCAGTTTGGTACCTTGAGGTTTAGAGTGAGTTTTGACCATGTCATTGTTGTGCACTTTGAGGCCCAAGCCACCAGAAGCTAGCATTAGGAGTATATAAAAGGTTTTAGGTGTTTTTTGGAGGTTTACAAGTCGTTTGGATAGGTGCACGAGTGGAATCACAAAATAT
This sequence comes from Apium graveolens, assembly GCF_009905375.1. Taxonomy (NCBI): domain Eukaryota; kingdom Viridiplantae; phylum Streptophyta; class Magnoliopsida; order Apiales; family Apiaceae; genus Apium; species Apium graveolens. Next base: position 74,900,328 of record NC_133654.1, read on the forward strand.
GTCCAGCAGGGGACAGTTTTGTTGCAACTTAGAAATAGGAAGTTTTGACCATGTCATGGGTAGGCCCTCATTAGGCCCTGTTGGGCCTTAGTTAGAGGGAGTGTCAGAGGAGTTTTTCCAACCATAGTTCATAGGATTTGAGTTAGAACCATGTGTCGCAAGTTAGTTCAAGTCAGGGCGTTTTCTGCCCAGAAAAACAAGGGAACCATGGACTTTAAGCTTAGGCCCAAGGAGGCCCAAGCTAGGCCCTTGAGCCACATCAAGTTTGGGAGATTCCTTATGGTCATAAGAGTCTAGTGTAGAAGTTTTGGAGGTAAATTTGTAGTTTAAGAGTGTCTAATGCACTCAAGAAACCATAGATGTCATTCTGAAATTTACTCCAGTGAGCACTTTCACTTACCACATAGTTTTAGAGCACTTATGAGTGAGACCTAGGTTGACCACTATGGTTGAAAGATAGTATAAATCCATTATAGTTAAAGGCCCAAGTGAGGGTCAATAGGTTTTGGATAGTTTAGTAAAGGCACATCGAGTTAGGAAGCCAAAATTTGGAGACTTTGTCTAGTTTAGCGACCAAGTGACTTAAGTTGTGGGTCGAGATCATCCAAGCCTAGTTTTGCATTATGATGTGTGTGATATTATTTGATATTAAAATATGATATGTGAGTATATGTGGCTATGTGGATTATGGTATTTATAAGGTGATTATAAATTGAGTGCATATAGGCCTAAGTGCCATCTGTGTTTAATTTCGGGTTGTAAATAGGTTGAGTTGGTGAGAATATATTATAATGAGGTTATTATTATTTATGTAGGATCTCGAGACGAGGGTAAACTTGCCATAAAGGTTGAGTAAAGCTTCCAGTTGCTCCTACCAGCCAGACCAGACTAGCCTTTCTCAAGGCAAGTGATTCAACCTGTCTTTCGTATTTACTGCAAATGTGTAATAATTAGTTCATATATATTGATGCGATTATCCTGAGTTATCTTGATATACTTGAACCAAGCGATTCTTAAATCTATCTTTATATTATATAGAAATTCCATGAACCCTCAAGTACATATTGCAAGTAGATCAAAAGTCGTATCACGCTAGTATATCAAAGTAATTGGAATGCCATGATAAAATAAAGATTTGATATAATATTTGATTGATCCTCTTGATTAATATGCTATTGATTCCTAAAATATTGACATCTCACCCTGATGCTTGAACCCCAATAGAAACTGTACTTTGATACCTAAAAGCCAGATATTCTTTAAAGTTGTTCTTAATTGATTGATAACCCTTTTTCTTGCCCTAAAGTTCGACAATCCTGAATTACCTTGAGCTAAAGATCATTTCTTCATACCTTAACACCCCTAGTATTCATGAAGCTTATCTTCTTGATGTTCTAGTACTTATACCTTGTCGAAAACATTTGCTTTAAGCCTAGTTTAGCATTAATCTTTCATATTATCCAATAGCCTTGCTAAATCTCCTTGTCAAAGTTCTTGTTTATAGAAACCTCTCAATTACCCTAATATAGTAAAGTCTAGTGGATCATGGCCCTGAGATTTAGTGTCATATTTCCAGTGTTTCAAGTTGATCTATAATCCCTTGATAAAAATGTTTACTACTTAAGAAATTTTATCATAAATCGGCATCAGTTTTTAAAATAATTAAAATATGGATTTTCAGTCCCAAAGGGGGATAAATGTTTTCTTTGAATAGTGGATCTGGACTGAGACGCGAGTCCTTTCCACACTTATATTGTAGGCTTAAAAGTTGCCTAGGGATCCCATTAATGTTTTAGAACCCAGCGAGGTTCGGGATTACTTCGTAGCTGATCACCAGTTGTAATCCGTAGCGTCATAAAATGATTTTGTTTAAGTTATGATTTTGAAAATGTTTTAATTCAAGCAAATGATGCCATCACTCAAAGTTTTATCTCTTGTTAACATTGGTTATGCCTTCACATTGTCATTCTTTTATATATATCTCGATTTATGTTTTGTACCATATAGTTTAGCACTTGTTGAGCATTTGGCTCACTCCTTGCTTTACCCTGATATTACAGCTAGCAGCTATGGTTAGATTCAAGCAGACAGCATGTAAGACCTGTGACGCCGATGCGTATGTCCGAGCTCAGGTAGAATAAGAGATAGTTTTGTGTGAGGACTCGATATTAAAATCAGTTATAATAGATGGTAGTGTTGGGTTGTTCCAAACCCTAAACTGTAAGATCTTGGATTCAATTATGTTTACTTTCTTTTAAATATTGTAATAGTTATATTTATTTTGTTTGTTAAGTTGGGGGTGTGACAATCAGACTTTACTCTTTGTCTGATATTTAGCTTAATGCACACACATACACTCCATATGAATGATGAAAATTACTGTGGCGATAAATGTTATTTTTGATGAACAGTTTGAGTGTCAGTTGCATAAATTCTGAGGACAAGTTCTGATGGAAGTTCTGGTGATTAAGTTCTGTTGAACCCATATCAGTATTTGTGTGAAGAATTACAGGAATAAACATTCACTTTTCGAGTAAAGAAGCCATATTCTGATGACTTTTAAATTCTGATAATAATCAAGTTCTGATGCTGACGTGGCAGTATTTATTTACTTGGTTTATTTTTGGTCATTACTTGAACGGTCATATTTTTACAGAAAATTGGTTTATGTGAGATAAATCAGTCATAATCATTATGGGTCAGTGATTAGCGTGTATGTCTTGAAAACCTACATGTGCACAGTAATTGTTATTATTTCCCGTGCTCATTAACTCTGGCTTTAGATCGCTTACTGACTGTTATTATTACACATCAGTCTAGGGAGTCGAGGAGTCATTATTTTTACTTGTAATTGTTACACATTCCTCGCGTCCCTTAGTATTCTATTGCCTATTTAAATGACTGATCATTCATCAGTAAAACCACATAGATTCATTTCTCTCAAACAATGGCACATTTTAGTTGGTATTACTGTTATGGCATAGAAATTGTGACTATCTTTCAAAATGGAATTCCGACTTCATATCCTATCAACAACATTCCATTCGTCATCTGGATTCAACTTCCAGAGAACATTAAAAATGATATATTGTCTTTCCATAGAGAAGTTCATCTTCGTATTCTTAAACAGCAGGAGCAAATCATTCATCTTGTTGTTCTCTTTGTTGAAAGTAGGAAGAAGAATTAATTGTCATCCATCCATTTCTCTTCACCATCAGCTTTGTCAGGCTTCTTAGACTAGGACTAAGGCTGTTGATGTTAAGAATCGTAGAATAGGCCTATCTTGTAATTTTTGCATGTAATTGATAAATTTCATGAAATGTACCCATCTGATATATCAATGAAATTTTCTTTAATTGCAAGATTTGTTCTTTATTTCTCAAATTATGTGACTGTGCATGTTTAATTGCAATTTATTAATCTTTACTTCATCGATTTTTAATTTTATTGTGTGATGAATGATTTGATTAAATTATGTTGATTTGAGGAAACAACTGAGGAACAGGTTCCTATATCATAACCTGTTGTTGTAGAAGCTGAGAAGATCTCTTCTCACAAAGATACTGTAACTGGGAGTTCTAGGCCTCTCAAAAGGCTTAGAAAGTTAAATCCTGATGATAAAAAGCTCCTACAGTGTCTCCACCCTTGCAGAAAATGAAAAAGCAAAGAGCTCACAGGGACACAGTTGAGTCAGATTTAGAATAAGAGGAAGCAGCTAAGGAAGGGGGTCAGGAATCTCTGATCCCAAAAGAACCAATTGTTATTGAATCACTTCCTTCTGCATAACCAGAAACTGCTCAAGACAGAGTGTCTACATCTCCTGTGTCACCTATAATTGAACAAGTACATACTGAAGACCCAGGTACAAGTGCTGAAATTGATATTCATAACTTGATTGTGCCTGAGGTTCTATACTTGGAAGCTCCAACAACTCAATTCACTCCACCAACAACACCAATTTTGGATGTTGATCAGAACTTGGCTGCAGATCAGAATTTAGAGGATAATGTTGAAGTCTCTATAGCCTCACATACTGCTATTCTATCAGAGGAAGCTGATACTGCAGGATCTACAAGTTCTAATGCTGCCAATGAGGATATTACTGGTGAAGCTGCTGCTAATTTAGATGTTGATGCAGCTGGTCCATCAGGACATGCACCTCAACAAACAGTTAATAAAGCTGATTTAATCAAGAAGTTTGTTAGAGGGGAAACACCAGTACCTTGGAGTTAAACTCCTAGAGGAAAGGAGCAGACTAAGGAATGGAACACAGTTAGTTTTGTTCCTTCTGAAAAGATTCTTGCTGAGCATCTGGCAAAAGCTGATGAAATGCTGATAAATGATGATTTAAAGGCACAGCTGAGAGTTACTGCATTGAGTAGTAGGCACCTTCAAGGTCTACACTCAACAACTCATGCCAAGGTGAACAAAATTCAAGAAACCTTGATCCAGCAAGATATGAATGTGAAACTTGAAAAGAACATATTTTTCAAGCCTGCCTTTGACAGAATTGCCTACATTGAGAAAACTCAGGAGAAGCAACAAACTCAGATTGATGAAATTCTAAAGAATCAAGCTTCTCGGCAAACTAAACTCAATGAGATCCAATCCTCAGTGGAATTGCGTGTCTCTCTTCTTTTACCTGCTGATGCCAAAAAGGGGGAGAAAGTGATTTAGTCCAAATACAAATCTATTCAGACACTGAAGGGAAAGGATGATGGAAATGATGACCAGGGAAACTCTGATAAGGGTAGAGGTCAAGGTCAAGGCAAAGGATTTTCATCAAGTAAAGCTAGAACTTCAAGTCAAGGAACAAATTCTGATATTGGGAGAAGAATAAGTTCTGATACTGGTAAAAGGATAAGTTCTGGTGAACATCTGGAACTTGATAAAGAAATTTCAAAGAAATTATTTCTTAAAGAAAATCCAGGAATGGACTTTGAGAGTCTAAAGGAAGAAGAAGCTAGACTCAAAGCAGAAAGTGTCAAGACGAAATCTAAAGCTTTGTTGTTGAAAAGAAATTTCCAAATCCTAAGGACATTGTGATAAAAGAAAGAACAAATTCTAAGGCAACCAAAGCCAAATCACAAGTGGAAATAGATTCAAGGTCCAAGGGCAAAGAAAAAGTTGATGAACCTGTAAAGGTTTATATGCCAGTCATGGATGAAGAAATAATTGATAAAGAAGATGCTAGTCTTACTCTGTTGCAAAAGAAGATTTCTCAAACAACCTATGACATGGTTCATGTTGTCCAGAGTCAAGACTTAGTAAACTCTGATATGACAGTGAAGCAAGCAACCTCTGACATAGCTCAAGTTGACTTGATATCAGAAGTTAAGGAAAAGGAAACCTCTAACATTGCTCATATTAAACCTTCAAAGATACTCCAACCAGGATTCACCAAAGCTAAAAAGACTCAACTTTTGAAGACTACATCAAGTGGTTTTGAAGCAAGAGTTGTTACAGGAAAGGAAGCAAGAGATAAATCTAGATTGGGTAGTTCTGATGAAAGGAGAATACACAACACTACCAATGATCCAACTTCCTTAAGTGAACCAGGAGTAGGAGCAACTCCTGAAAGATTGAATCAACTTGAATCTGTACAAATGGTTTACCATTCTGTTTTAAAAGAACATATCTTGTTATATTTTATGACGGATGGAAGGGTATTCCATATCAGGCAAAATGCTATTCCATTGAAGTATTTTGAAGAACTGGAACATGAGCTATTCCTACTTTAAGTGAAAAATAGATTAACAGATGGTGTTGCAGGTTATTTAAAGTCACAAATTTAAAGACAGAAGAAGCTTTACTCTGTAAAGACCGACAGCCCATATTGTCCCAAGTACAGAGATCACAAAAGTGATATTGTTGAAATGAAGCCTAACACTGCTAAGATCATAACTACTTTTCTGGGTTATAAGGCTGTGGAATTCAATCTAGAGTCTGACAAGGCATATTTGATCAGACTAGATCATGATATAAGAAAAGCTAAGATAAATGATCTCAGAGCAACTATTTTTCAAACTGGTGAAGATACAGTTGAATTGATAAATGCTAAAAGGAGGATGGTCAATGAACTTGAATATACTGAGAGATGTTTGTTGAAGAACTATCTTAGAACAACTCCTGACATCAAAGAGATCAGAAATTGAAGCCAAGTGGAAGATCTACAACTGCTTAAATTCTGAAGTGTATACAAACTGAAGCTGTTATCAGACCTTAAGATGGTAAAGCTACAAGGACTGTAAGTTGTAGTTATCTAGTCAAATTCTCATGTATTTGTACTTAATGTTTTTGACATCATCAAATATCTGTTGAACTTGTATATTATGCTAATTTAAAAGTTGGGGGGATTGTTAGATATATTTGTGATGTCATGTGTAATATGATTTGTGTTTAGTTTTCAGATCTTAACTAACAGGACAAATCAGTACTTAACTGGAAATCAGTACTTATACTGAAGTCAGGGCTTAAGATATCAGAACTTAAGTTACCAGAACTTAAGTTATCAGGAAATATTTATCAGGAGATTATATCAGGACTTAAGGAGACTTTCAGATAAGGCAGACGGCTGATTGAAAGGAAAGAAGATCAAGACAAACGCAAGAAGAAATATGCATGAAGAAAGAATTCTATGAAGAATAGAATACTTGGAAGAAAAGATAACTGATTGATATATTTTAGGAAGCAGAATTATATTCAATTTCAATTAGAAGATTATCTTGTAACTGTGTAGTATATATAAACACATGCATAGGGTTTACACTATAGGTGTTATCATTATCGAAAATATTATTCATTGTAACCCTAGCAGCTCTCGTGATAATTTGTTCATCACTGAGAGAGGACAGTTCCATATTATAACAGAGTTTATTGTGTTGAATAAAATTTGTGTTCTGTTACTTGTGTTCTTTAATTTGATTTGATTGTAGTAAACACTGTATTCAACCCCCTTCTACAGTGTGTGTGACTTAACAAAAGTGTATCAAATGGATGTCAAGAGTGTCTTCCTAAATGGTGAGCTAGAAGAAGAAGTTTATGTGCAACAGCCACCTGGCTTTGAAGATCCAAAATTTTCAGATTTTGTGTATAAGTTACTCAAGGCTCTATATGGACTAAAGCAGATACCCAGAGTTTGGTATGATATATTGTCAGAATTCTTACTTAAATATGGTTTTACTAGAGGTACTATAGACAAGACTCTCTCCTACAAGAAGCATGGTGATGATATAATCCTAGTTCAGATTTATGTGGATGATATCATCTTTGGTTCTACAAATGAAAAGCTTTGTCAAAGATTCTCTAAGCTTATACAAAGTGAATATGAAATAAGTATGATGGGGGAACTAAGTTACTTTCTTGGACTTCAAGTCAGTCAAAGAAGTGATGGAATTTTCATCAGCCAAACTAAGTATGTTAAAGATTTATTGAAAAAGTTTGGTATGGTTGATTGCTCACCTACATCTACACCTATGTCTACAGCAACAAAGTTGGATGGAGATAAAAAGGGCAAATGTGTAGATATTTCAAGCTATAGAGGAATGATTGGATCATTGCTTTATTTGACAGCAAGTAGACCAGACATCATGTTTGCTACATGTCTGTGTGCAAGATTTCAAGCCAATCCAAAAGAATCACATTTGATGACTGTGAAGAGGATTCTCAGATACTTGAAGGGGACTCCAAACTTGGGATTAGGTATCCTAAGGGAACTGGTTTTGAAGCTGTTGGATGTACAGATGCAGATTTTGCTAGATGCAGGGTTGATAGAAAGAGTACTAGTGGAAGCTGTCAATTTCTTGGACAAAGACTTGTATACTGGTGTAGCAAGAAACAACAATATGTGTCAACTTCCACAGCTGAAGCTAAATACATAGCTGCTAGAAGTTGATGTGCTCAAGTGCTTTGGATTAGAAATCAGCTAATGGACTATGACCTAGTGTTACACAAAATTCCAATTATGTGTGACAATACTAGTGCTATATATGTTGTGGCTAATCCAGTTAATCACTTTAGAACAAAGCACATTGATGTAAGGTACCATTTTATTAGAGAACATGTTGCAAATGGTGCCATTGAGCTCATTTTTATTCCAACAGAAAAACAATTAGCTGATATTTTTACTAAACATGTGGATGAAGCAACTTTCACTAGGCTTGTAGGTGAAATTGGAATGCTTAATTCTTCATCCTAAGGCAAGAACTCAGCTAATATTTTGCAGCATATTAATTTCCGGTAAATCAACATTTATTTGATTTAATTGGAAATTAACTGAAATATGAATTATAAATATTTCAGAAATCTCTGCATATTTATTTTTCAAAAATTCAAAATTTAGCTTGAAATTTTTCAAATTCTAAGTAAACTGCTCAATTATTAATTTACATCTTTAATATGTAAAATTAACACAAGGCAGAATCGAAGTGATCGAAGGTATATGGAGAACTGAGTTCTCAATAAGTCTAACTGCTTATCGACAAGTCATTTTAAAACTTCTCGATACGCTTTATTATGATTTATCGATAAGTCATTGTAGAGTTCTCTACAAGTGTTAACTCATAGAGTTCTCTACAAGTATAACTTTTAGACTTATAAATAACTCAGAACTGAAATAATTTAATTTAATAAATTATTTTGATAAAATACTTTTGGCAAGTTTATTCTGATTTTATTTTGATTTATCCAAATAAAAATTGGAAATAATTCAGTCCATTTTGGACAAACTGGGTATTTATTTGACATCTCGATAAGTTAATTTTTAGGTCTCTACAAGAATAAAGAAAATGACTTGTCGATATGTTTTTCACATCTTAAAATGACTTCTCGATAATTATGCTCCAAAAGTTTATTTTTGACTTCTCGACAAGTCATTTGCTTTTACTATAAATACCCAGACATCTCGATACATATACATACTTACACCTTCGAGAACTCTAAGTGACCTAGCTTTTTTAATCCAAAACCGATTTCTCTCTCGTTTCAACTCTTTTCTCGCTAATTTTTCTTACCCACTAAACTTCATACTCATAACAATGGCAGCAAACAATAATGTACCTTTCATCCCAAAGGAGACTAACTTCCTTGCGTTCTTAGATGCAAATCAAGCACCTAAAACTTTCAAAAGTTTTGTCAACTAGTGTGGAACAACAACTTGTCATAACCATAGTACCCATTGTGAGTCAAACTGTGACTTCAGTCACAGGTAGTTCTGATCCAACTCCACAACCCTCAACCTCACAACCTCAATGACCACACCTTCTCTCCAACTGGATACAAGAAGCTGCACCTATATCTAATCTTGAAGATTTCAGGGTGGATCAGCTAGCAGGACTTGCATAAATCTCTCAACAATTGCCGACCTCAGATATGTCTAACCAGGACTATCAAGCCATTATGCTCTCCTATCAAACAGATGTCCAAGAACAATAAGACAAAATTGTTAATGAAGCTGAACATGATGGCAACTGTGATGCTTGGCTGAACAAGGACTACAATCCGGAGATGAAGGGTGTTTTAGCTAAGTTCAGGGAAGATCATTTGACTATTTTGGGCAGCAATGCTAAAGCACCAACTCCTGGTGAGGTTTATGATGCAATTAATGAAGTTTCCAAGGCTCAACTCAAAGTTTTCCATCTCTTTGGAAAAGCACTAGAACTCAAGCTGGTTGGTCATGAAGACAAAATCAGGAAACTAGTGAAAGAGAAGATGGATGAGATCATACCATCACAAGTCAGGATCGCTTCAAAGTTTAAACATTTTGCTAATCAGATGGCAAGGATGGATCTGACTCTTATTGAAAAAGATGTCAAAAATCTCAGACAGTCTTTCATTGCTCTTCATGAAGTGGTCCAGAAGCAAATCACAAATTCTAATGATACAAAGATCAAGCTGGACCAACTTCACCAGACCAGATATGAGCCTTCTATGTTAGGTCACACAACACTATAGAAGGGGGTTGAATATAGTGTTTATATAATAAAATCGATTTTGAACACAAGTATGTAACAGTAATCAAATTTATTCAATATAATAAGCTCTGTTACAAAGTTGGTTAAACTACTATCTCAGTGATGAACAATATCACTAAGAGCTGCTATGTTACAATGTATAATGTTCTCGTGAATGATAACACTTATAGTGTAAACCCTAATGTGTGTTTATATAGTACACAGTTACAAGATATCTTCTAATTGATATGGAATACAATTCTGTCTCCTAAAATATATCAATAAGATATTATCTTCTACAAGTCTTCTAGCTGTCCAACTCTTCATGCATATCTTCTAATGCTTTAGTCCAGATCCTCTCCTGTAAATCAGCTGCATTCCTTATCTGAAGTACCCGCACTTAAGTCCTGATATAAATCCTGACGGCCTTAAGTTCTGATATAAGTTCTAACTTCAGTAAGTTCTGATTTCCAGTAAGTTCTGATAAGTCCTGTTGTTAAGTTCTTAAACTATACACAACAGATTAGATATGACATCACAAATATATCTAACAATCTCCCCCAACTTGTAAATTATTAAAAATATACAAGTTAATAGATTTGATGATGTTAAAAACATTTAAGTACAAATGCAATGAGAGTTTATTTAGACAACTAACTACAACTTACAGTCCTTGTAGCTTTTACCAATCTTACTGAGTCAATTTGAATCCAAAGTGATTCTTGACAAAGTTTGATATCAGCTTCTCTTCTGCATTCCTCAAGATTTGAGCTAATGTAGCCTTGACTTGCTTCATTTCTTCATCTTGACTTCCAATCTGGTAGATTGCAGTCATAAGTGCTGAGATGTGATTTCTTTCCAATCCATCACCAAGTTTGATTACCCTTGGATGGGATGAGTCTTCATTATAGCACAGACATTCTCTTTCAGAATAACTTCAAGTTTAGCAGAATTTTTCTTCATTGGAATTTCACTTCCATCATCTTCAACTATATTTGGAATGAATTCTGCAACCCTTGATCAAGAGATTCTGGCTTTATCTATTATGGTTTTCATTATGAAATTTGACCATTTACTAGTAATCTCAGACTTTATCTCCAAAAGATAATGAAAGAATTGAAGTTCTTTCAAAGATTTGTTCAGCACATCTGATTCTGACATTCTATATGTCCTTCAATCTTCAAGAAATAGAATCAGTTTTTCTTTGACATTGCTTTTATCATGAGCATCCAATACCACTTGAACAAATATAACCTTGTCAAAGTGTTTCTGTGTAACTTCCTCAAGTGGTTTGTCAGTTAGAAAAAATGGATCTCTAGTAAGTACTTCAAATCATGTCTTGATCTTGGCTTCTTCTAAACCTAATCCAGCTCTGTCTCTTGCTTCTCTGGCTTTCAATCCAACAGTCATGAAATCAGATAGCAGTTGACTTTTCTTAGGATCTGATGGATTAACATTTTTCCATAGGAGTTTTCTCTTATCAGTAACTGTCATTTTGTTCAAATCAACTTGAGCTTTGTCAAAGGTTGATGTCTTAATGACTTGATCAGGATTTGATGTTTCTTCTGTAGCTTGCTGTTCTTCGCTCTGAACAACTTGAGCTATGTCATAGGCTGTCTTAGATTCTTCTGTTATCTTTCTTCTTTTTAAAGTTTCAACAGTTCCATCTTCAGCAACTGTATCATCAAAAACTTGAACCATTTTGCACACAGGTTTCATCAGGATTTGAGGAATCTTCATCTCCTGTTTCTTTGTTGGTTCATCAACCTTCTCTTTCCCCTTTGCCTTGGGATCAATTTCAACTTGTGATCTTGTCTTGGGCTTTGAAGCCTCAGAAGTTTCCTTGATCACAATGCCTTTTGCCTTAGGCCTTGGAGGTTTCTTTGCATTAGAAGCTTTAGACTTAAGATTTGTCTTCTCAGCTGCAAATCTAGCTTCTTCCTCCTTGAGAGTCTCTAAATCCATTCCAGCATTATGCTTGAGAAATAATCTTCTAGCAATTTCTTCATCAAGTGTCTGAATCTTGGGATCTTTATAGTAGACTGTAGTCTCCCTTCCCTTAAGCTTCAGAGTTTGTAAAAATTTCTGAGAATCTTGACTTCCTCCTTGAATGAGAATATCAGAACTTGATATCAGACTTTGATCATCAGAACTTGCTTTCAGAACTTGAGCATTCACAGCTTCAGAACTTGTATTCTTCTGTGTAGAAGATTTGCTAGAATCAGGATTTAGTTTCTGTGAAGAAACTTTGCTGCTTTGCCTTGACCTTGACCTTTGCTAGGGTTTCCCTGGTCATCTCCTTTATCATCCTTCTTCTTCAGTACTTGACTAGTTGAGCATTTGGACTTAACTACCTTCTCCCCCTTTTTGGCATCATCTGGTAGGAGTAGAGAGAGAAAGTTCCACTGAAGATTGGATTTCATTCAGTTGAGTCTGTTGAGAGGCTTGATTCTGCAGGACCTCAGTCAGTTGGGCCTGTTGCTTTTCTTGAACTTTCTCAATAGCCTCTACTTTCTCATGAATAGGTCTGATAAACCTGTTCTTGTCTAGCTTGAGCATCAGGTCCAGCTTATCAGCATTTTCCCGTAGTTTATCAACCTTGGCATGAGTAATGGAGTGTTGACCTTGAAGACTTTTAGTACTGAGAGCTGTGACTTTAAGTTGAGCTTTGAAGTCAGAGTTTGTCAACAACTCATCAGCTTTTGCAATATGATCTGACAGAATTTTTGAGTTGGGAATGAAATCAGATTCATTCCACTTCTTGGTCCATTCAACTCCTCTTTGAGTTTCCTCCCAAGGAACAGGAGCATCTTCTTCAACAAACTTTTTAAGCAGTGCCTCCTTTCCAAGAATTTGAGCTGGAGTATTTACTGAAGCACTGCCTCCAGAACTTGAGAGAAGCTCATCATCTTCTAACAACACAAGAGTATGTGTGGCTGTAGGAGATTCTGGTACAACTTTATCTGTTTCCACATCCAGAATTGGAGTAGTTGGGATTTCAGCATTTAATGGAGAAACAGGCGGAGTTGTCACTTGTCCTTGTGGTGCTTCCAGATACAGGACAGATGGAATGTTCAGCCTATGAATGTCAATTTTATGACTTAATCCTGAATCTTCACCTGTAGCTATTTCTCTGAGTGGAGAGATAGGAGATGTGATCATTGTGTCTGGAACAGTGTCTTTATCTTGAGTTGGAGGTGGCAGAGTTTTAATTACTATTGGTTCTGATGAGATCATAGATTCCTGATCCCCTTCCTCAGAGTGAGGTTGTGCCATATGCCTTGTTGCTTTCATCTTCTTTGATCTTCTGGATGGTGGAGGAGTTGCTTGGGCAGCATCAGAACTTGAAGTTCTTTTCCTTTTTAAAATACCAGAACCTGCAGCTTCATTTTCCTTCTGAGGAGTTACCTCTTCAACTGCTACCTCCTTTTGAAAAATTTCTTTTTCAGCTTCTATTGTCACTGGTTCTGATGCATGAACCTAGACTTGCTCATCTTCATCTGATTCATCTCTAAGAATCATCCTTCTTCTCCTTGGTGGAGATTTAGGAACAGATTTTGCTCTTGAAGATTTTACAACTGGCACCTTTTGGGAAGTACTAGAGGTTGGTTTGGTAGTAGGTGCTGATGGTTGAGGTTGAGAAGATTGTGCAGGTTGGAAATAAGTTCTGATGGTAGGTTGTGGTTGTGGTTGAGAGGATTGAGCTGGTTGAGTATAGGTTGTAGGTACTGATGGAGGTTGAGAGGGTGCAACTTCAGGAAATTTTGGTGTGTGTATGTTGGGGTCAGAGTTTACTAAGAACTGTTTTACAGAATCGGGAATTTGAAGGAGTCTTATTATCTCTTTCTTATTATCAGTAGATAATAAGTCTGTGAAGGCCCTTTTAGCAAGTTTAAAAGGTTGAATTGTCTCACTATAGTTTTGAGGCTTATCAGGACAACAAAAACTATAAATTAATTGACAAAATCTAGCAAACTACACAGTATTTGGGTCCTCATTCATCCTATCACCAATAAAACCAAGAATAGCAGTAGCATAATCAAAGTGAGTTTGATTTAGAAGTGCATACCCTATTTGCTGACTCGGAATAGGAATTGCATCAAAGTTGGAGCATTTGTTGGCAAAAACTCTGGTGATGCAATCAAAGAAGTAGCTCCACTCCCTTATGATGTATGGCCTCTTCATCTGTCCCAGCTTGGATAGACTTTTCTCATAGCCAAGATTGGCCATCATACCCTGTAGAAGTGGCTCCTCAATCTGGGCATTGAAATTGCAATTTTCTGGTAAGTGCAAAGCCTGTCGTATTGTTGACAATGTTACCAGATGCTCATCTTCCCCTGTTGTGAAGATGATACTTTGGGACCCAGCTTCACCACCATCATCATAAACTCTACTCCTCCAAAACTCCAGTATTTGTGTTCCTGAGAGTAACCTAATCTCATTGTTAGCCAGAAAGTCTTGGATGAAATGAAGATCTGATGGAGCATCATCCTTGCTGAGAATAGCCATGTAGGTATTAGGGACGAACTTGGCTCCATTAAAGATGATGTCCTTGGGTGACATTTCTGTAAGAAATTAAGTGAAAAGTTGTGTGTACGAAAGGTGTTTGATAAAATGCCTGTAAGAAATAGCTTCAGAGAATATTAGAGAGTGAGAGAAAATAAGAGAGATTAGAAAATAAGAATAGTAGGTAAAAGATTGTAAAATCTTTTAACTCTCTTATTTATACACTCCACGTGACAACGACTATTTTTGTAAAGCAGAACAGACTTTTTACACCTGGCAGCATGGAAATAGTCAAAATAGTAATGAGTGGGCACGGTAAACGTACAGTAATTATTGCTCACATGTTGTTACCAAAACAAACACGCAACCCATTAACCAAATGATTATCACTGTTTTTATCTCATTTAATTATTTTCTGACAAAATATAACCGTTACAGTAAATACTAAACATAAGTCAAGTAATTAAATAATGCAACGTAAGCATCAGAGTTTCCATCAGGATTTGCATCAGAACTTGACTATTATCAGAATTTAACGGTCATCAGAACATGGCTTCTATACTCAAAAAGTGAATGACTATTTCTGTGATTCTTCACACAAATACTCACTGGTTTCTTCAGAGTTTAATCATTAGAACTTTCATCAGAACTTGTCCTCAGAATTTATGCAAATAACACTTAACTGTTTGTCAGAAACAACTTAATCACCACAGTAATTTTCATCATTCATATGGAGTGAGAGTGTGTGCATTTGCAAATGATCAGATAAAGATTAAAGTCTGATAAACTTCAGATATCTTAGAAATAAGGCATAACTAAGAAAAATGCTTAAAATCTGTCTTTAATTTTGAAGTCTACTGTAGAATAATTTTATGCAAGAGTCCGCCTCAACTGTTTGTGCTCATTTTATGCATCTTTTGACATTATTTTTACAGTGGCTTCTCAGTATAAATGAGTCACAACTGCTACCAGAATTTATGCTATTATCAGAATATTTCTCCAGTAATCAGAGAATGTGAAAAGTCACCAAGAAAAATTTATTTGCTTTTCTAATGCATATAACTTAATACCAGCAATGCACTTGGGTCTTCCCTTTCAAATATTTACTCTAGATCTCAAAGGAGTACCTCACTTCAATTTTTCTTTTCTTTTGTTTTCTTCAGATAAGTGAGGCTTATCAAGCATGTAGTTTTCATCCTTAAGATTTACTGATATCAGAATTTGACAGATAAGAAACAATAATCTAGTTTGTGACTTAGTAATAAGATACACAAAGTAAATTTGACTAAGATCAAAATCAGAGTTTGCTTATGTTATGGATTTCCACATAAACAACTAATTCAAACATGGGATACACAGTTTGTTAAAGACTACTAAGTCAGCATCTAACAAATAATCCTCATTGGAGTGAATAGTCACAGAACATTCAAAACACTATCAGAGTATATCGAATCACATCAGATAACAATCAGTATTTAATATATTACAATTTAAGCACAGATTTCATGGAGATAAGACAATCTGTAAACACTGATCATAAAGTCTGATGCATGAGAACAAAACCTAAACAGATTTTGAGAAAGAACCTGAAACCATTCCAAGTTCATTTACTAGTCTTGTAAAAGTAGCTTCGCATAGTGGTTTTGTGAAGATATCTGCTAGTTGTTAATCTGTTGGGACAAAATGCAATTCCACTGTACCTTCCATCACATGTTCCCATATGAAATAGTACCTAATGCTGATGTACTTTGTCATTGAGTGTTGAACTGGATTACCTATCATAGCAATAGCACTTTAATTATCACAGTAAATGGGTATTTTAGAAAATTCTAACCCATAGTCCAGTAACTGATTCTTCATCCAAACAATCTGTGCAGAACAACTTCCTACAGCAATATATTCTGCTTCTGCAGTTGACGTGGAAATTGATTTCTGTTTCTTGCTAAACCAAGAAACCAATCTGCCTCCAAGAAATTGGCAGCTTCCACTAGTGCTTTTCCTGTCTATTTTGCATCCTGCAAAATCTGCATCTGAGTAACGTATTAGCTTAAAATCTGATTCCCTAGGATACCACAATCTTAGATCAGTTGTACCCTTGAGGTACTTGAAAATTCTTTTCACAACTATTAGATGAGGTTCTCTTGGATCAGCCGGAAATCTTACACAAAGACAGGTAGCATATATGATATTAGGTTTACTTGCAGTTAAATAGAGTAAAGAGCCAATCATACCTCTGTAGTTAGTAATATCTACTGATGCTCTAGTATCTTTATCTAACTTGGTTGCAGTGGCCATGAGAGTGGGTGCAGTTGAACTGTCTTGCATTCCAAATTTCTTGAGTAAATTTCTGGTGTACGTGGATTGATTTATGAAAGTACCTTCTTCATTTTGCTTGACTTGAAGGCCTAAAAAATAACTAAGTTCTCCCATCATACTCATTTGATATCTTGATTGCATTTAGCTTTGCAAACCTTTCACAGAGTTTGGCATTTATAGAACCAAAGATGATATCATCAACATATATCTGTACCAAAAGTAAGTCATTTCCATGGTTGAGGTAGAACAGTGTTTTATCAATTGTGCCTCTGGTAAATCCACTTTCCAGAAGGAATTGAGCTAAAGTCTCATACCATGCTCTTGGAGCTTGCTTAAGGCCATAAAGTGCTTTGTCAAGCCCGTAGACATGATTTGGAAATTTTTGATCTACAAAGCCTGGAGGTTGTTCAACATATACCTCTTCTTCCAATTCTCCATTGAGAAAAGCACTTTTCACATCCATTTGAAAGACTTTAAACTTTTTGTGAGCAGCATAAGCCAAAAAGATTCTTATGACTTCCAATCTAGCAACTGAAGCAAATGTTTCATCATAGTCAATACCCTCCTACTGAGAGTAACCTTTAGAAACCAGCCTTGCTTTATTCCTTGTAATTATGCCATCACTGTCAGTTTTGTTTCTGAACACCCATTTTATGCCAACAATGGATCTGTTCTTTGGTCTTGCCACTAAGGTCCAGACTTTATTTCTTTCAAATTCATTTAACTCTTCCTGCATTGCTTGTACCCAATCAGCATCTTGAAGAGCTTCTTCCACTTTCTTTGGTTCATTCTGAGATAGAAAAGAATGATAGAGACATTCATTTGATGTTGCTATTCTAGTTCTGACACCTGCTTCAGAATCTCCAATTATTAAGTCAGGTGTGTGTGTGATTTAGTCCACTTCCTTGCAGATGGAAGTTGATCTCTAGAACTGAATCCTCCCTCATGATCAATGTTGTCTCCATCAGCATTTTCTGATGCTCCCCCTGAAGTTATGCTCTCTGAAATTTCAGAATTTAAGTTGGATCCTTCAGAAATTGAAGAATCAGAGTTTCCAGAATTATCAGAATTTGGCTCATCAGAACTTGATGAATCAGTACTTGAAGAGCTAGTGACAGGTTCTGATACTTCTTGAGAGTCTTGAGATGTGGTAGGATCATTAGCTTGCTCCCCCTGTACAGGTGCATTTACCTTTGGAGCAGTTACCACAGTTTCAATGACATCAGAGTTTAACCCGTCAAAACTTACATGATCAGGATTTAGGTCATCAGAATTTACAAAATCAGAATTTACATCTTCATTTTCAAATCTCAGCTGATGATGATCATTGAAATCTTCAAGTCCAGTAATCTTTTTATCATCAAAAGATATATTGATATATTCCATGACAACCCTTGTTCTTAAATTGTAGACTTTGAAGGCTTTTGTGGAAAGTGGATATCCAACAAAAATTCCTTCATCAGCTTTTAGATCAAATTTTGACAGCTGTTCAGGATGAGTCTTAAGAACAAAACACTTGCATCCAAATATATGAAAGTATTTCAGATATGTCTTTTTTTTCTTCACCATCTCATATGTTGTTTTTCCATGCTTGTTTATGAGTGTAGAATTCTGTGTAAAACAAGCAGTCTGCACAGCTTCAGCCCAAAAATAGGTTGGTAGCTTTGCTTCATCAAGCATAGTTCGTGCAGCTTCAATAAGAGTCATGTTCTTTCTCTCTACAACTCCATTCTGCTGTGGAGTTCCAGGTGCATAAAATTCCTGCTGTATTCCATGCTCTTTGCAGAACTCTTTCATGATTGAATTCTTGAACTCAGTGCCATTATCACTTCTTATTATTTTAACAGAATCTTTGACCAACTTATCCAGCTGTCTGACATGATCAGTTGAGTAGATGCAGTTTCATTCTTCTTGAGCAAGAAATACATCCAAGTGTATCTTGTGAACTCATCCACTATAACCATAGCATATTTCTTCTTTGCAATGGATGTGACATTGACTGGACCAAATAGATCAACATACAGTAAGTGATAGGCTCAAGAATTGAGGATCCAGTTTTGCTCTTGAATGAAGATTTTCTTTGTTTTGCCATTTGACATGAATCACAGAGACCATCAGGAGCAAATACTGATTTTGGCAGTCCTCTCACAAGATCTTTCTTTAATAGCTCATTTATGTTGTTGAAATTTAAATGAGAGAATCTCTTGTGCCAATTCCAACTTTCTTCAATTGATGCTCTGCTTAACAGACAGACTGTAGAACCATCAGAACTTGTTAAAAGTATGGCTTCTGTAATAACCCCAATTTTTGGAATTTTTTTTGAAACCCTTATGAATAGTGTTTTTGCTGAATGAAAAAGCTTTTCATGCCCCACTATGTAGGGATTCTGTTATGGATATTCTAAGATTTTATTAGTACTCTATATGGTATATAAGTGTATGTAAAGATCGTCAGAATCCAATTCCAAATACTTTGATTTTTCCCGGAAATCCACTAGATACGGAAAGAATTGAGTATAAGGTAACAGGATAAAAAGGATTTAAATTAAAGGATTATAAGAGAGGATCATAAAAGGAATATAATATATTGAGAAAGGTTAAGGGAACCTAAGTAATAAGATCTCGGGTATGATCCCTCAAACGATAAACGAAAACAAAAGTTAAGCGAACCGTATAACAGATCAGCGGTCATTAGGCAAACAATTAGGAAGTTAATCAAAGGGATTAGAGAGGATGATGTCACCCAACCAATGAGAAGAGGACAAGGAGGGAAAGATGACATCATAGCATGACATAAGCATGACATGGGAAGGAAGGAAATGTGGTGGAATATTAACCACACAAAATCAAGGTTAAATTGGTAATTAACCAAAAACAAATCAAATATTCAACCAACCAAGCCAAACAATTCATTTTTCATCAAAACAAGAACACAAGGCATTTTATTTTCTTCATGCTCTCGGCTTTTTCATTTTCAAGAAGCTAGAATTTTCAAAACTCAAGATCAAGGCTTCCTAAATTGGTAAGATAATTCCCTAGTCATCCTTATGCATAGTTATGGCTATATTATGAGTTTAAGCCTTCAATTCTTTCTCAATCTTCTTCAAGAAATTAATGAAGAAGAAAATGAATAGTGATTTCAAAGTTTTTAACTTGATTTTTTCTTGTTTTCCTTTAAGATCCAAGCTTTCCTAAGACTCCTCAAGGCTTCCTAAGGCTTCCTAGCTACTCCCACCACTTCAAGGAAGGTATATCATCTCCAAACCCTAGATTCCTTTGTATAATAAGGTGATTTTGATTGTTATGATGATATAGTAGCTTAATGCTTGTGGTTTAGAGTTTGGGTTGGAGTGGTAGTGAAATGGAATGGTGAATCTTGTTGTTTTGGTTAAAAGAACTTAAGTATAGTTAAATTCAAGCTTAGGCATAAGTATAAATGTTAATATTGAATTGATTGGGGCTGTTATGATGTGATAAGGATGGACTTTGGTTGTATGAATGGGTTGAGGTTGAATTGTGATGGTTTTTGAATGGTTTAAATTTGGGAAATCGCGTAAACATAGCCGTCGTAATGTCCGATTTACTTTAGACTGCTTTTGTTCATAACATTTGGACCCGAGAACTCCCTGCTAGATTATGACCATTGCCATGCTTAGATAGCTCATGTTACGAGCTTCGTTTTGATATGTAGTTCGTTCGATTCCAATGCACGGTTTAGGAGAAGCGACCGTTTCAAGTAACGGCGTTTCGTGAACGAAACTTTTCCCCTCGCCTTACTTTGAAACATAGGTTAAAGACCAAAAAGGGTTAATTAATGTATGAAACAATTATGGTAAGTGTGTTAGGCAGTTGGTAAGACACCCGTGAAAGAATCGCCTTAAAACCCATAATGGTTAATTTATTAAAAATGGTGGAGCCGAGGGTACTCGAGTGACTTAAGAGAATCAGTGAGCGCAAAACGAGCGTTAGAGTCAAAGTTGGTTAAAGTATAGATTTACAAGTGACTTTGGTTTAATTCCAACTTACTTGTTGTTTATAGGTTACCAGACTCGTCCCGAGCCTTTTATCACCCCCAGTCGCTCAGGCAAGTTTTCTACCCGTTATACGTTGTTGTGATGTATATGTGTATATGCATGATCTTGCGATAAATGCATATTTGTTATTAGCAAGTTCTTGCGATATATTGTAGCATGTGATATGGTATATATGCATGCCTGTTTCATATTCTTGGATTATTTATCTGTTGGTTAAAATGCTTACAGTTGCATAATACCTATGCTAGAGATAAGCGGTATTGAGTTTACCCTTAGTATAGGGGATCAAAAGGTGAACATATTTCTAAACCGGGAGTCGATGTTCCCGAGTATAATATATATATTTTTATATATATATGGTTATAGTTTTCAAAACTATTAATCGAATAAGGTTTATTCGATAACTTTAACTTTATTTTATTATTGAATATTATTTCAAATATTCATCCGAGGACTTATGACTCCTTTATTTTATTATTGAATATTATTTCAAATATGCATTCGAGGGCTTATGACTCAGTTATATTATTAATGATTATTAATTGAATATTCATTTGAGGATGTATGACTCCGTTATTTTATTCAATGAATATTATTTATAATATTCATTCGAGGTATTATGACTCCGCTTGTTATTTAATAATATTCTTCATTTTATTAAAGAATAATGTTTCGATAATCAAACTTATTTTCGATTATTAAAATAAAGATAGTACTTTCGTATAAGTATATCTTTGGTTATTTAATACTCATTTCAAGTATAAGTCTTACAACTTCTACTTCAATTATTTGCATAAAGATTATTCTTTATGGGAATATTATTTAAATAATAATATTCAGACATTTTCTAAATATATTGGGACTGATTTACTTCATTAAATCAGCATTACTCCAAACACTCTTTAAAGTGTTTTCGAGTCTTTAAAATGATTTTTAAAAGTTAGAGCGGATCCCAAAACTCATTTCTATATTTAAGATCTTCCTTTTAAAAAGAGGATTTAAATACTCGCTCAAAACCTGAGGGATCCGGCTCTATGGTGTATTTTATATTCGCAACAAGGTTGCAGTTTTGGTAACTGAATTGATTAATTACCCAACGTTCGGGAAGTAAGTCCATCTATCGAGTCGGCATAAGCAACATGGGCTCAGTGGGCGTCCATAATAGTGTAAGTGGCTCAGTGGGAGTCCATCAAATGCATAAGTGGCTGAGTGGCAGTCCAACATAAGGTCCTATTGCGACCAGGGTGATGACCAGTGGGGAATTCGTCCATCTACTAGTAGAAAAGGTTACTTATTGGTATCTTTGCCTGATCAGCAAGATATCGGGTTTATGCCACAATTCTTTTTCCCTTCCAAAAATTCATTGGATGTTACAAACTCTGTTCATACTTTACATGACAGAGGTTTTCAGGGACTGTATAAGGAAGATGTATATGTGGATATATATCGGAACTTAATGAAGTATATCATAACTTCATTTCCTTCAATACTACTTCAAAGATTTAATCTATTCAAATCTGTCTTGTAGTCTCATCTATATGATGAATTGTTGAAAGCTCGTTATACTTTGAACAATGGTAGTTCAAGTAACTTTATAATTGATATAAGTATAGTGAAGTATTTGGTAACTTCATCCCTTGTTTTTACTTATATCTAGTAAGTAATTATCTTACACATGATAAAAGATTCTAGTAAGTATCCATTTAGATACTTGTATTATTGATATCGCTATATATTATCTTGCGAGCTGTAAGGCTCACTCTTGCTTTATTTCTTCATCACACAAAAACAGTTAGGAAAGATGGTCAGACTCCAGCAGACCCAGCGCAAGCGCGTGGGAAGCGTCCCGCGTCTTCCCGTTGATGTTGTAGCTGCTATAGCTGCAGAGGTAGATCTATTGGTAGATCAGGCATTCTACTTTTGAGAATCAAATTATGTATAATTATAACTTGTGGCAGATAATGGCAATTAACTGTAAATTTATCCAGTAATCATTTTGGGTTGTAATAACTTTTAAGTGTGGATTCAAGGACTTGTACTTATTTGAATTTCATCTCTGAGACTATAACGGGTTGTGGTGTGTGTTAGTGTGAGGTCACAACATAAGGTTATTTATTATTAATTAAGTGAAGTGATATTGTGGAAAGAAAGACCGTGACGACCCGGATCCCTGACCCCGGATCTGGGGGTGTTACAGAAATGGTATCAGAGCCAAGCGTTATAAACCTCAGAGATGATGTGATGTAAAGATAATAAGTTCACTAAGATAATAAGAACTCTTGCCAAGTTCATAGTCGGGCTACCTAACGTAGTACTGACAGTTAAAACCCTTACGGGAACCCTTATAAATATCATGATAGTAACATAGTTCGTTCTCGTATAGGGCAGCGGGGCACCGAACCCTGAGGTTCAGAAGCATCAGCATGAGGATGTTTTATTACAAGTTGGAGATCAAATTGTGAATCCGATGGAGTACCCTAATGAGGGACCGGATGAGATTCATATTGAGAATGTTGCGGTTGAGGATGTTATTCCGGAAAGGATTGTGGCTGAGGAGGATCTCATGGAGGATCCTGATGAGAATGAAGAGAGGACCGTTGAGGAATTGATGACCGTAGTCAGGGCGACTACCAGAGCAAGAATGGCCGTGAGGGTGGCACTAGAGGATGAAGAGTTACCAAGGGCACAAAGGTTAATGAGGGCAGAAGGAGTGGGGCCTTCCACGACACCAATTATACAGTATCAGACCCTCTTCCAGAGGTTCCTGTAGACATCCATGAGGTTCCACCAATTCCTGTTCCATCCCCGGTACAGAGCCCAGCACCTACTGACGAAATGCCACCTTTATCTCCTGCACCATTGTCCCCTGATACCGTGCTTGGTTATCCATTTGGATCTCCTGGGTCTGCACCACCTGCACCCCATGGACTGCTAGATGCTACCACTCAGGCTTCTTTTATCGCCAATTATCATATGACTTTGGGTGGCCTGTCTGAGGCCCGTAATATTAGGAGTGATCTGTTGGATCGACTTACTGCACCGAGGATTGAGGGTGGGGTACTTCCGGCAGGATTAGCTCATAGTATGGAAAGGATTGAGGCTACCACCCGTGTTATAGCTAGAGGCCATCTTGAAGGTCAGATTGATCCAGCTCTACTTGCAACTATCCTAGACCTCATCACCGCTTTAATGGAGTAGGTTAGGGATGTCGTGCGTGCCCGCATTTCTTGATCCATGGTAGTGTGCAGAGCCAGAGCAATCAGACAAGAATTTCATGTAGCACCACTTTTGGAGGATTAGCCTAAGTTATGAATGATT
The DNA here is from genome assembly GCF_009905375.1 of Apium graveolens. Classification (NCBI taxonomy): domain Eukaryota; kingdom Viridiplantae; phylum Streptophyta; class Magnoliopsida; order Apiales; family Apiaceae; genus Apium; species Apium graveolens. The sequence goes on from NC_133654.1 coordinate 74,924,451, forward strand.
AGTTTAATGACGAGATGATTATCTATGGTAGTACTTTTGGGATAGGAGCGATAAGATCAAATGATGTAATTCTCTTTAATGTGTTCAGTTGTTGTACCCTCGAAAAAAAAAATGGTTATGTATATATTCGTTAATTTCAGTTCAGATCAGTTGTTTGTGATAAGATCACATTGTTAATTGCTCTAGTAACACTTAAGAGAGTGTCATGAAGTTTATCGAACTTGAGAATTCATAATTTGCAATCGTGCAAGGACCGAACGAGGGAAAGACTTAAGCAAAGTAAGTAAGACGAATATCCAGAGATTCTCAAAATTTTTCCAAGTAATATGCCCCCACAAAGAATAAGATTAGGGGCAAACCTTGAATGTGATAATCGGGGAGGTCGCAATTAAGATATAAGGAACCCAGAATATAATAAAGTGGAAAATGAGGATTTTAAATTAAAAGATGACCCCAATTATGGGGAGTAGGAAGAAATATTTAGACTAAGAAAACAAAAGTCGAGCGAGATAAGGAGACCCGAGACGGTACTCCTATACGGAAATTCATGGACCTGTCTAAACAGAACATATACTTTATTCCCAACCACCACCTTGAGAGGAAACAATGCGGTAGGAAATTCTTTCATGACCTTTAAGTCGCTAAGCTCTCAGAGTTCCAAGGAACAGGTTGACCCAGTCGAGGCAAGAGCCTGGCTATAGGAAATATAGGAATCATTGGAGATTTTAAATGATTGACGAACCACAAAAGACTGTTTTTGTCACTTACCCTCCTAAGAGGGAGACCACCCGCTGGTGAAAGACCAAGGAAGGCACGGAGCAAGAGATTATAATAAACTGATTTAAGTTCAGTCAATTATTTTTAGGAAAGTACTTCCCAAGGTTATGGGGATAGTGTAAAAGCTTTAGAGCCAGAACAAAGGCAGACGAGTATGATGAATTATGAATCTAAGTTGTAAAAGTTGTCAAGACTGAGGACACGAATCCAGAATGACGGGATGTTTGAAATCGATGCTTATGTTGGGTTGGTTCATGAAATAATGATAAGAGAAAGGAAAATAAAAAGAAACTAAAGTGGAAAGGAATATAAAGGCAATGGAGTTTGAGGAATGATAAGGGAGTTGGGTATGAGGAAACCCTAAAGACTCGTAGCAATAGAAATAAAAAAGTATGTAATCGTCAGGATGAGGGTGATTCACCATGAGTTAAAGTTGATGATTGAAGGAATAAGAGATACATATATTTTATCCCCTGTAAGTTGGGAGGATTTGAGGAAACCTTGAAATAGTTCGAAGGATAAATAATGAGACGCGGATAGATTGAGGAGACAAGGAAGTAAGAAATTAGGAAAATTGGATGAAGGAAGTGACCTTCAAGAATGTGAAGTGTAAGACCGGTGGCTTGATACCCAGAAAGGGAGACGCCAGGTATGAAAGATATCCCAACATTGAGGTGACTGTTGAGATAAACAACAAAAGTAAATAAGGAATTATTAAGAAGAAGTTCGCGTTGAACACGACCAATATCTTCCAGAACATCCTTGTTATCGTTACCAGATTAGGCAAGAAAAGCGGATAACCGTCGTTATCTTTTGGAGGCCATATTGATTGACCTCATTTTGAATACAGATGTTATTGTGAAATTAGGCATATACTATCGAGGTGGAAATGATTGAATAAGACACCCTTATCAGGGTTATATGACTTGATTTATCCATGGAAGGATGCAGGTACCTTTTAAAGGTGGAATTAAGGATAAAACATCGGTAACTTAAAATGAATCCTGGGGGAATGCATAAAGGTTGGCATTTCACCCTTAATAGGGATAGTGTGAGTTTTGACAGTATGAATTGGAAAGGATTAAGGTAATAACAACCTTTAAGAATCAGTGGAGAAATTTTTTTCAGAAGTTTATAAACAATGATTCTTGTATTAATAAATGGTATCTTGATATGCCCTGTATCTAGGGAATACAGGAGGAACGATTTAAGGATAACCTTAGAGGTTTTACAAGGAGAAAGGTAATATTCAAAATTCTCAAAAATAGAAATGTTGATAAAGGAAATATGACGTAATTATAATGATGCCAAGTGGGGCACGTGTTAAACCACGAGAAGGTATGGATCGAACCAGTAATGGTCGAAGTTGTTCAGGGTAATTAGGACTTAAGATAAAAAGATGTTCTAATTATGATTGAGAGTCAGTCGTGACAGTGATTAACCTATAAAGACTGAGGCAATAACTTATGGAAAAATGGTAATATTTTTTTTACTCATCAGATTTTAAGGAAAACATCTTCACACAAGCTGTGATTGAAATAAGGTAGAAAATTTATTTGGAGGTGGTTAAAACGACATTGACTGTAAGGAAATTTTACTATCAGGAAAGGCCAAAGAGGGGGCCGACACTTTAAAGGTAAGAGGATAATTATAGGCGCTTGTGCCAAAGGAATACATTGATGATGGTTAAAGCTATGCAGATTGTATTATGGTTTGGAAGATTGACATTCCTTCTGATGACTGTGCAATACCCAACCGTAATAGTAGTTGGTAAAGGTTTAATTCGTGTAATCGCCATGAGCGGGCTATCTATCTTAGAAGGTACTATCTTGAGAATGAGCCTGGACCATGTTTCAAAAGGACTAAACGAACCTTTGAGTTAAGTCTTCTATCGAAGGCATATGATTAAGAATGGTATTAACCTGCTATCGTTGCTTTGATTGAAACTCTTCTGCAATTTTATCTGCTTCATGTCATGTATGTATGGCAGGATCAGGAGTGTTCTTCATGAATCATGAATGGTGATTATGTTACCTCCTTAGAAGGATTTGATACGACATGTATGGACTCCGTATGTTTAGATATTAGGATTTCATGGAAAGTGAATGACGACAGTAGGTCAGTGGTGGACCATAGTAATGCAACAATGATTCTGCGAGTAATGAGCTGATTACAACCGTGAGAGTTGTATTGGAATGGATGTTGAGATTGAGTACCACTAATCGGGTCGTGGTAATGTATAAGTTATCATTGATAGACTAATTAAGTAGAGTATCTACCTATTGAATATTTATTCCTTCTTATGAAAAGAGAGTCATATTACTATATGAGGAAGGTTGCGGTGCAAGCATAGAATTCTAGTAACGATGATGTCTAGAATGAGATCCCAGATTCGATTTTCGATATCGAGGGAGTTTCAAAGGTGATTGTGTATAAGCTCGAGGAAGAGCATGGGTCCATAGAATGATGGATGGAATAGCAAAAATATTTAGGCATGTGAAATACGATGCTATAATACTTGATGTTGATATAAATACATATATGTTTTGTTCTCCTATGACAAACCTCTATAGTTCAGAGGTAGGTTCCAAGCCAGATATTTTATGGCAGTATATTTTTTTTATATTTACAATTTTCTTCAATTCGTTCTTTTCTCTTCTTTTCATTTCATATAAACTGAGAAGAACAACCCTTCCAGAAGGGGAGGTATTGCCGAATGACTATCTATCTGTGTGATAGAAGCCGAGTAGGATACCAGCTATTGTTTAATTGCTTATCAAGTACTAAAGGCTGGCCACCTTCTGTACTAACTATGCAATGTAACAAGTGTTCATGATCATAGTGATCTCTCAATGAATTCTTTTACTTCTATATGATGGATCAAGCTTTCGAAGATAGAAGCAGCTAAAGAAAGTAGTATCGATACGGTAGTATTCCGATTCTAACGCGTTCGTGATACTAAGGTTGACATGGTTATTAAAAGGTTATAGAACGCTAACGAGCAAAAGTATAACCAGTATAATATTAGGAACGGAAGGTAGTAGCGATTACGAACTGGAAAAGAATGGGTATTGAGACGCCAAAGCTATAGTGCTAGAAGCTGTGATAAAATTCCATGCAATAGACTTGAAAGAATTTGGAATGATCACTTAACGCGGATTGAGTTATCTTACGACAATAGATCATATGTCATTATCGAGATATCGCCTTATGAGATCCTTGAGGGAAGACAATGTTGATCTCCTTTATGTTAGGATGAAGTTGTAGAGCGCAAGATACTCGGACCAGCAGTGGTCCAAAGGACCAAGGATTTAATAGATTTAATCAGAGGACGGCTGGTAGTAGCCCAAGATGGACATAAGAAGTATGTTGATTTGACACGAAAGGACAAGGAATGGGAAGTAGGGGACCTAGTGTTGTTATAGGTATTCCCTTGGAAGGGGTTAATGAGATTCGGAAAGAAAGGAAAGCTAAGTCCACTAATTGTTGGACCCTTGGATATATAAAGACGTTTTGGGAAGTTAGCATATGAGCTAGCCCTACCCCCGAACATGTAGCAAGTCATAACGTGTTCCACGTAACAATGTTAAGGAAGTATAATTCGGATGCCAGACAAATAGGGGCATATGAGCATATAGACACGCAACCCGACGTAACCTATATGGAGCAACCAGGAAGGGTTAGAGAGTGAAAAGGAACAAGTGCTTAGGAGAAGGGTTATTAAACTAGGCAGAGTTGGTGGTAGGACCACAATGTGGGAAAATTTACTCAAGAGTTAGAAAGTGCAATGCTAAGAGAGTATCCCTATTCATTTTCTATCTGATTCCGGGACGGAATCCTTTTAAGGAGGGGAGACTGTAATAACCCCAATTTTTGGAATTTTTTTTTGAAACCCTTATGAATAGTGTTTTTGCTAAATGAGAAAGCTTTTCATGCCCCACTATGTAGGGATTCTGTTATGGATATTTTAGATTTTATTAGTACTCTATATGGTATATAAGTGTATGTAAAGATCGTCAGAATCCAATTCCGAATACTTTGATTTTTCCCGGAAATCCACTAGATACGGAAAGAATTGAGTATAAGGTAACAGGATAAAAAGGATTTAAATTAAAGGATTATAAGAGAGGATCATAAAAGGAATATAATATATTGAGAAAGGTTAAGGGAACCTAGGTAATAAGATCCCGGGTATGATCCCTCAAACGATAAACGAAAACAAAAGTTAAGCGAACCGTATAACAGATCAGCGGTCATTAGGCAAACAATTAGGAAGTTAATCAAAGGGATTAGAGAGGATGATGTCACCCAACCAATGAGAAGAGGACAAGGAGGGAAAGATGACATCATAGCATGACATAAGCATGACATGGGAAGGAAGGAAATGTGGTGGAATATTAACCACACAAAATCAAGGTTAAATTGATAATTAACCAAAAACAAATCAAATATTCAACCAACCAAGCCAAACAATTCATTTTTCATCAAAACAAGAACACAAGGCATTTTATTTTCTTCATGCTCTCGGCTTTTTCATTTTCAAGAAGCTAGAATTTTCAAAACTCAAGATCAAGGCTTCCTAAATTGGTAAGATAATTCCCTAGTCATCCTTATGCATAGTTATGGCTATATTATGAGTTTAAGCCTTCAATTCTTTCTCAATCTTCTTCAAAAAATCAATGAAGAAGACAATGAATAGTGATTTCAAAGTTTTTAACTTGATTTTTTCTTGTTTTCCTTTAAGATCCAAGCTATCCTAAGACTCCTCAAGGCTTCCTAAGGCTTCCTAGCTACTCCCACCACTTCAAGGAAGGTATATCATCTCCAAACCCTAGATTCCTTTGTATAATAAGGTGATTTTGATTGTTATGATGATATAGTAGCTTAATGCTTGTGGTTTAGAGTTTGGGTTGGAGTGGTAGTGAAATGGAATGGTGAATCTTGTTGTTTTGGTTAAAAGAACTTAAGTATAGTTAAATTCAAGCTTAGGCATAAGTATAAATGTTAATATTGAATTGATTGGGGCTGTTATGATGTGATAAGGATGGACTTTGGTTGTATGAATGGGTTTAGGTTGAATTGTGATGGTTTTTGAATGGTTTAAATTTAGGAAATCGCGTAAACATAGCCGTCGTAATGTCCGATTTACTTTAGACTGCTTTTGTTCATAAAATTTGGACCCGAGAACTCCCTGCTAGATTATGACCATTACCATGCTTAGATAGCTCATGTTACGAGCTTCGTTTTGATATGTAGTTCGTTCGATTCCGATGCACGGTTTAGGAGAAGCGACCGTTTCAAGTAACGGCGTTTCGCGAACGAAACTTTTCCCCTCGCCTTACTTTGAAACATAGGTTAAAGACCAAAAAGGGTTAATTAATGTATGAAACAATTATGGTAAGTGTGTTAGGCAGTTGGTAAGACACCCGCGAAAGAATCGCCTTAAACCCGTAATGGTTAATTTATTAAAAATGGTGGAGCCGAGGGTACTCGAGTGACTTAAGAGAATCAATGAGCGCAAAACGAGCGTTAGAGTCTAAGTTGGTTAAAGTATAGATTTACAAGTGACTTTGGTTTAATTCCAACTTACTTGTTGTTTATAGCTTATCAGACTCGTCCCGAGCCTTTTATCACCCCCAGTCGCTCAGGCAAGTTTTCTACTCGTTATACTGTTGTTGTGATGTATATGTGTATATGCATGATCTTGCGATAAATGCATATTTGTTATTAGCAAGTTCTTGCGATATATTGTAGCATGTGATATGGTATATATACATGCCTGTTTCATATTCTTGGATTATTTATCTGTTGGTTAAAATGCTTACAGTTGCATAATACCTATGCTAGAGATAAGCGGTATTGAGTTTACCCTTAGTATAGGGGATCAAAAGGTGAACATATTTCTAAACCGGGAGTCGATGTTCCCGAGTATAATATATATATTTTTATATATATATGGTTATAGTTTTCAAAACTATTAATCGAATAAGGTTTATTCGATAACTTTAACTTTATTTTATTATTGAATATTATTTCAAATATTCATCCGAGGACTTATGACTCCTTTATTTTATTATTGAATATTATTTCAAATATGCATTCGAGGGCTTATGACTTAGTTATATTATTAATGATTATTAATTGAATATTCATTTGAGGATCTATGACTCCGTTATTTTATTCAATGAATATTATTTATAATATTCATTCGAGGTATTATGACTCCGCTTGTTATTTAATAATATTCTTCATTTTATTAAAGAATAATGTTTCGATAATCAAACTTATTTTCGATTATTCAAATAAAGATAGTACTTTCATATAAGTATATCTTAGGTTATTTAATACTCATTTCAAGTATAAGTCTTACAACTTCTACTTCAATTATTTGTATAAAGATTATTCTTTATGGGAATATTATTTAAATAATAATATTCAGACATTTTCTAAATATATTGGGTCTGATTTACTTCATTAAATCAGCATTACTCCAAACACTCTTTAAAGTGTTTTCGAGTCTTCAAAATGATTTTTAAAAGTTAGAACGGATCCCAAAACTCATTTCTATATTTAAGATCTTCCTTTTAAAAAGGGGATTTAAATACTCGCTCAAAACCTGAGGGATCCGGCTCTATGGTATATTTTATATTCGCAACAAGGTTGCAGTTTTGGTAACTGAATTGATTACTTACCCAACGTTCGGGAAGTAAGTCCATCTATCGAGTCGGCATAAGCAACATGGGCTCAGTGGGCGTCCATAATAGTGTAAGTGGCTCAGTGGGAGTCCATCAAATACATAAGTGGCTGAGTGGCAGTCCAGCATAAGGTCCTATTGCGACCAGGGTGATGACCAGTAGGGAATTCGTCCATCTACTAGTAGAAAATGTTACTTATTGGTATCTTTGCCTGATCAGCAAGATATCGGGTTTATGCCACAATTCTTTTTCCCTTCCAAAAATTCATTGGATGTTACAAACTCTGTTCATACTTTACATGACAGAGGTTTTCAGGGACTGTATAAGGAAGATGTATATGTGGATATATATATATCGGAACTTAATGAAGTATATCATAACTTCATTTCCTTCAATACTACTTCAAAGATTTAATCTATTCAAATCTGTCTTGTAGTCTCATCTATATGATGAATTGTTGAAAGCTCGTTATACTTTGAACAGTGGTAGTTCAAGTAACTTTATAATTGATATAAGTATAGTGAAGTATTTGGGAACTTCATCCCTTGTTTTTACTTATATCTAGTAAGTAATTATCTTACACATGATAAAAGATTCTAGTAAGTATCCATTTAGATACTTGTATTATTGTTATCGCTATATATTATCTTGCGAGCTATAAGGCTCACTCTTGCTTTATTTCTTCATCACACAACAACAGTTAGGAAAGATGGCCAGACTCCAGTAGACCCAGCGCAAGCGCGTGGGAAGCGTCCCGCGTCTTCCCGTTGATGTTGTAGCTGCTATAGCTGCAGAGGTAGATCTATTGGTAGATCAGGCATTCTACTTTTGAGAATCAAATTATGTATAATTATAACTTGTGGCAGATAATGGCAATTAACTGTAAATTTATCCTGTAATCATTTTGGGTTGTAATAACTTTTAAGTGTGGATTCAAGGACTTGTACTTATTTCAATTTCATCTCTGAGACTATAACGGGTTGTGGTGTGTGTTAGTGTGGGGTCACAGCATAAGGTTATTTATTATTAATTAAGTGAAGTGATATTGTGAAAAGAAAGACCGTGACGACCCGGATCCCTGACCCCGGATCTGGGGGTGTTACAGCTTCATATATTTACCATGTATGTAACCTTTCAGAACCACTTTGCCTGTAGAATTACTTACAACTTCACTATTTTCTTCAAAGAAATCCACATGATAACCTCTGTCACAGATTTAACACACACTTAGCAGATTATGTTTAAGTCCCGAGTCAAGAGCTACTATTTCAATTATGACATTCCCAAGATTGATATTTCCATATCCCAGAGTTTTTCCCATGTTGCCATCTCCATAAGAAACTCCTGGGCCAGCTTCCTCCACAAAGTTTGATAGCATGGCTTTATTTCCAGTCATGTCCTGAACATCCACTATCTAGAACCAGGATGTTTTTCCTGTTGCCCTGCAATCACAAAGACCACTATTGTTTAGTTTTAAGGACCCAGACTTGCTTGAATCCTTTGGCCTTTTTAAGTTTGTTAGCTTTTGCAGCGGATTTAGTTTCATAGTTTATGCTAACATGCTTTTTATCAAACTTTATATCAGACTTTGCATCAGAACTTACACTAAAAGGAATTACACTAACTTTCTTTAAAGAAGGTTTTATTTGATAATAATCATAATACAAACTATGATATTCCTTAAAAGTATAAATAGAATGCTATGAACTACCATAATAAAAACAAGGATTTTGTGGTTTAAACCTAACAGACTGACTCTTAATTCCTGATCTAGGAGGTAAAAAGTTTATATCTTTATTTTTCCTGCAAAAAGAAGCAAGGTGGTTAGAGTTTCCACAATTATAGCATTTCTTTCTAGGAGCATTAGGAACATGCATATAATTATTACTTTTATTCACACCTTCCTTTCCATTCCTATTTTTCCTAGCTTCCTTTACCTTGTTCACATTTCTAATCTCTTTCAGCTTATGCTTAAGCTGCTTCTTTTTCATTAAACCTATGTTTACTTCAGCTGGTTTATCCTGTTTTAATTTGTCAGAAGTTGACTTTTCTTTGACTTCTGTGTTAGAGTCTATTATCTTTTCAGATTTTGACTTATCAGAATTTGACACAAACTTTACAGGATTAACTTTAGGCTTTTCAGCTTTCTTGGTAAAGTTTGGTTTAGATGACACAGTTTCCTTTTCTTCTTTATCATCTAGGTAACCTAGTCCTTCTTTCCAATTTCCATTTTCTAAGATTTTCTGAGTTGTTCTTCCAGAGTTAGTCCAATTTTTGATTATCTCCTTTTCCTTTTCCAGTTCAGATTTAAGAGATTTATTCAGTTTTAGCACTTCATCTATAACATACAAAGCCTCGTCTCTTTTTTTCTGAGTTTGATGGAACATAACTAACTCTTTTTCTAAATAGTCATTTCTGTTTCTAAGAGCAATACTTTCAGATGTTAATCTTTCATTTGTTAAAGTCTGATCTCTAAAACTAATGAACATGGTTTTAAGATATAATCTTAGCTCAGAAATATCATCAGTATGAAAAGCAAGAGTTGATTGAGGTACCTTCAATTCAGCAGCATCAGAACTACTATCAGCATTTACCATCAAGGCACAGTTCACCTCTTCTTCAGAATCTGAAGTGTCCTCCCAGTTTTTCTTCTTTGTGATAAGTGCCTGACCTTTATCACTTTTTCCTTTCTTGCAGTCAGGAGAGATGTGGCCTTTTTCACCATAATCATAGCATTTGACATTTGAGTTGTCTCCTCTATCAGACTTTCCTCCTTTGCCTTCAGACTTTCTGAACCCTTTCTTTTCAGAACTTCCACCTTTCCTAGAAAACTTCTTACCCTTTCAAAATTTCTTGTAGGCTATCTTTGTGATACCCTTCACCATAATAGCACACAGTTGCATCATCTCTGCCTCAACATCCACTTCAGATAAATTTTCAGATTCTGAATCATCATCATCAGAATATGATGACTCTGAATCAGACTGTATGATGAGAGCCTTTCCTTTGCCCTCTTTGAGACAACCACTTTAGGAGATTCTTCCTCAGCTTTAAGAGCAACTGTCTTTGACTTTCTTCCATGCCTTTTGCTCCTTTGATCCATCTCAAGTTCATGAGTCTTGAGCATACCATAAATTTCATCAAGAGTAGTTTCAGCAAGGTCATAGTTGTCTCTTATGGTAGTAGACTTCAAATCCCAATTTTCAGGAAGAGCTAAAAGGAATTTTAGATTTGAATCTTCAAGATCATATTTCTTGTCCACCAGCGACAGATCATTCAAGAGTTTGGCAAACCTGTCATATAAATCAGTTAATAATTCATCAGCTTTTGAATCAAAGTGTTCATACTCTTGTGTGAGTATAGTCTTCCTGTTCTTTTTGATTGTATCAGTTCCCTGGCATCTTGTCTCCAAAGCATCCCATATCTCCTTTACAGTCTTGCATCCAATTACCCTGTTTGACATGACATTGTCAATTGCACTGTACAGCAGATGCCTTACCCTTGCATACTTGGCAATATATGAGATGTCTTCAGCTGTGTAATCACATTTCTCCTTTGGTATCATCTTTGATGGTTGATGAGCAACTGCAACAGAAAGCTTAGTAGGCTTATATGTTTCATCACTAATTCTATCAAGGTATTCTGGATCCATGGCTTCCAGACATATAGCCATCTTTACCTTCCATATAGGATACTCAGATGCCCTCAGTATGGGAACCCTAATGGTTTCATATCGACTGTGGGTTTGATTGTTTTGAGTATCTTGAGTTTTGGTGGGCTTAGTTGGAGTTTGTGTTTCTTCACACATGATTGTAAACTGGATCTCACTGTTTGTATATCAACAGAGATGCTCTGATACCACTTGTTAGGTCACACAACACTATAGAAGGGGGTTGGATATAGTGTTTATACAATCAAACCGATTTAAAACACAAGTATGTAACAGTATTCAAGTTTATTCAATATAATATGCTCTGTTACAAAGTAGGTTAAACTACTCTCTCAGTGATGAACAATATCACTAAGAGCTGCTAGGTTACAATGTATAATGTTCTCGTGAATGATAACACTTATAGTGTAAACCCTAAGTTGTATTTATATAGTACACAATTACACGATATCTTCTAATTGATATGGAATATAATTCTGTCTCCTAAAATATATCAATCAGATATTATCTTCTACAAGACTTCTAGCTGTCCAACTCTTTATGCATATCTTCTATTGTTTTAGTCCAGATTCTCTCTTGTAAATCAACTGCATTCCTTATCTGAAGTACCCGCACTTAAGTCCTGATATAAATCCTGACGGCCTTAAGTTCTGATGTAAGTTCTGACTTTAGTAAGTTTTGATTTCCATTAAGTTCTGATAAGTCCTGTTGTTAAGTTATGAAACTAAACACTACAGATTAGACATGACATCACAAATATATCTAACATTCTGCATTGCTTATGGAGGGTATCAAACAAGCTGTGGAAGCAACGTTTGGCTCCTCAACATCTACCAGTTCTCATCAGCCTGCCTCAACATCCACCAACCTTCAAATCTAAGCACTTTAAGGTCAAGTCTCCACTCTGCCAACTTCAAATGACTAGGTCACAACTCAAGTGCATGCTTTCACCATACTGGTGCAGAGTCAACAGGATGACATTCAAGCCTTGGTGGACTCCCACAAGCACCTACAAGTGCAAAATTCTGTTGTTTTGGGAGCCATCATGGGCAAGCTCAACATGCCATTTCCTGCACTGCCTGAAGCTGTGAGGCCTGAAATTCCGACTCCCCTTCTCATGCCTGCTAACAAGACTAAGGGGGAGATAGAGGCTAGGCTATTAAGATCATCTACTTAAAGTTTCCAAGCTGTTGAACAGAGCAAAACTCAAGAATTTGATATTGGAATGGAGAGGCTTATTAGAGCAGCCGAGGGACCTAGTCTAAGCAAGGAATTTGATGAATTGCTTAAGGCCCTCAGAGCTTCTCTCAATGACAATTTCTTTTCGTACAAAACATCTTTGGACAGGACAATAAACTTAATAAGGGTGATCTTAGTATCAAGGGATAGTTCTCAGGAAAGAAGGATTGTGGTCAAAATAAATGTCTCAGGGGTAGACAGATGTATGTAGGTGTCACTTAACTATCTTATCTCTAGAAGGGCATCTGAGCTAGACATTTTGATAAACAAAGTCCAAGTAGTGATTCATGAAGACACTCTCTTGCTAAATAAATTGAAGAATGCATAAGTTGCTGCTTTTCTAGAAGCTTATCTACAGCCTAGCAAGGGAGTAGCATACATCTGTGCTACCACCAAACATTGCAAACACTTCCAAATCCCTAAGCAATATGTCATGGCCAACAAAAAGCTTATCATGATTCTGGAGAATGATCTTAAAGTAAAGAGAAATAAGACTGTTGAAGATGAAGAAATGATTAAGCTTTTGGGGAGATATTTGAGAAATCCTGAAGCCAACTTGCCTAAAACTCAAATCAACAAGGAAAACTTGGATGATGATGAGCAAAAGAAAGATGATCAAAAATCTTCTGGCTCAAATCCAAGTCAATCCTCTAAGGCAGCTGGAAGCAAGGATAAGAAGAAGAAGAATGATGAGAAGAAGAAATGAAGTGGGAGGAGAAGCAAGAAGAGATAAGATGGCTCAGAACCACATCAACCAACCCTAAAAATCCAAACAACTAGAGCTCAACCTTCAAAGTCAACAAACTCCAACATCAAACCACCTCAAACCTCTAAGCCTAAATTCCTATACAAACAAACAACCAACACCCTTCTAAAAATACCAATCACCTCAAGCCAAACATTTCTCAAGAAAATCTCAAACCTACCCTCTGAAAAGCCATCACTCAAAATTAACTACAAGTTTGTTGGGAGAAAACCTAAGAAAGCCAAACCTGCTGAAAAAATGGAAGTCACTGAAAGGGCCATCTGGAATTATTTCAAGCAAAATGATTTTCTACCTTTAAACTAGTGCATCTCAGATGGAGATTATTTTCAACAACTAGCTGAGGAAATAGTTAGAGTTTGGGTTGTATCTCTAAGGGAAGTAAGAATTTACTATGAAGATGGATCCTTCACATTTCTAGGTTGTACCTTAATTAATGAACACTCTCTCTCCCACAGAAATTAAAAGAGTGATAAGTTTACTCAAGGATAAGGATACTGCTACAAGAGCAAGGAGATCTGTTTTAGCTGAATGGTTGATTGAAAGGGAGGAAAGAAGAGAAATGAATAAAGCTGAATCTGAGGAGAGGATAAGGAAATACAATGAGGAGATAGAAATGTACATGAAAAGATCAGAAGAACTCAAGGCCAAAGGAATGAGCAGAATTTTAAAGATGGAAAATTTCTGAACATCAAAGCTGGCAAATTCACAAGATTTAGGATTGATTTGCTAAATGGTTATCCAAAGACAGACAGACTCAAACTTGTGGAAACTCTAAGTGAGATACCAATCATAGAAGAACTTTAAATTCTTGTTTATTTAAAGGATCTCTTTAGAGAAGAAACATGAGCAAAAACTGTCTTTACCTAAATGTTGTAACTATTTAAACTCAATAAATCTCCTAATGTATAAATGTTGTAATTGTGTAAATTTTTATGTATTAATCTTATTTTCCATTGAAGCTTGGGGTTAGTCTTGTTAACAGGCATAAATTTCTATTAAGAAATCTTCTCACAAATTGGGGGAGATTGTTGTGCAAGACATGCCTGTACTATAACAAGACTAAGTCAAATTGACAACCCTAAGTAAGTTGTATTGTAATCTTAGCTTGCATTTTGTATTGTAACATTTAAAGTCTGTAAAAATGTAAATGGAGCAGAATTGAGTCTTTTTCTGTCAACAGTATCAAGCCTAAGAATTCTATCTGGAAGAAGATCAAGAAGATCATGCCTCAAAAGAATTATGAAGAAGCTTGTAGTTGAATAAATCTGTTTTGAGAAAAATATTATAAGTCAAGATCTCTACAAGTCACAGATTTAGTGTTATAGAGAAGTCATTCGAGAACTCCAAAATGACTTATAGAGAAGTCAGGAAAGCTACTAGAGAACTCATAAATATCGATAAGCCAAATTGAAGACATGAAGATTGGAGATATCGACAAGTCATTTCTTAACTAGAGAACTCAGAGATATCGACAAGTCAAATTTCACTAGAGAACTCTGAGTTATTGATAAGTCAAATTTCACTAGAGAACTCTGAGATATCGACAAGTCAAATATCACTAGAGAACTCTGAGTTATCAACAAGTCAATTAGTCACTAGAGAACTTAGAGATATCGATAAGCCAAAGTGAAGACATGAAGATGAGAGACCTCAACAAGCTAAATTCTCTTATAGAGAACTCAGAGACCTCTACAAGTCAAAACAACTATAGAGTAATGAGAGATCTCGATAAGCCATTATACTTATCGAGATGTCAAGTTCTCTATATACCAAACTAGAGATCTCGAGGTAAAACTCAAAGTACAAAGTGCAGACCAGTTCAATATCCAAGATTAATAATCAACAAACAATCCAATTAGTTAGATTGACAAGTCTACAAAAAGCAACTTGAAGAGTACAAGATCAAAGGCCAAGATTAACTGACAGAGTAAAGTCACAGGCGTGCAAGATTAGCAAGATATACTAAGCCATAAATAGAAAGATTTGATTATCTAAAAATAGGTTTTAGTACATGTTGTTGCATGCTGTGTAATAACCAGTGTTTACTAATCTATAAAGTAAACACTGGATGCTTTATCAGTTGTAACAATTTAGATCAGAAAAATCTTGTATTCTCTTAAGGAAGAAGCTAAGCTCTTTAGCAACAAAGAGCCTAGAAATTTTGTAGCAAAACATTCTTAATTTTAATATAAAATTAAGTGATTTTTGAAAGATTTGTGCTTACTATTATTGCCTGTTTAATTTCAGTATTAACACATCTCACTGCAAGATTTAATTTACTTTGTTCATAACCATACACACTTCAAGAAAAGCATAAAAACACAAAAACACATTCACCCCCCTGTGTGTAATTCATTATCTAGCATTATTATACCATCCTTTCATCGGAACCCATGGTGATGATGAGTTCGGTTATGAACTAATCGTTATCGTGGGGTTCTAACGGATTTACTTATGGATTTCAATAGTTAATTTATTTCGATACCTAAGTGTGTGGTGATTGTATGATATCCTAGTATTGGTTGTGCTTATTCATTTTATGAGCGTCGCGAACTTATAAGATAGTGTGTTAATCTCTATTGAAGCGAATATGAATATAGAGGTTTAGAACTTGCCATGCTAGTATAGGTTCATGTATTTGTTATGCATGATTCGTAGGTAATTTTAACCATCTTACTTGCACTATGTAATCAAGATAGATAACTTGCACATTAAACCTTTATGTTGTCAAATTCTATAGACATATAGGGTCTCAACATATTTGGTGTCTATTCAGTATCTATCTCTTTTGTGGATGTATGGTAGTAGGGTATTCGTACAACGAAAGTTGGCGTTTACTAGTTTCGTATTATCTGATTAGCTGTCATCACCATTGCATGCTAAGGTTAAGAACAATGACTTTGAATGAAGTATTTAATAAAGTTAGAATCCCATGTTTGTCTCATACAAGTAATTCAACCTCAATTCTCTTAGTTAATGTTAATTAGTATAATCTTGTTAGGTCACACACACTGTAGAAGGGGGTTGAATACAGTGTATAGCACAATCAAATCGAATTCAAAGAACACAAGTAACATAAAACTAACTTTATTAAACTCTGTTACAATGTAGAATTGTCCTCTCTTAGTGATGAACAAAATATCATGAGAGCTGCTAGGGTTACAATGAATAATATTCTCGATAATGATAACACTTATAGTGTAAACCCTATGTCTGTGTTTATATACTACACAGTTACAAGATAATCGCTAATTGATATGGAATATAATTCTGCTTCCTAAAATATATCAATCAGATATCTTTTCTTCCAAGTATTCCATTCTTCATAAAATTCCTTCTTCATGCATATCTCTTATTGTGTTTGTCTTGATCTTCTTTCCTTTCAATTAGCCGCCTTCCTTATCAGAAAGTTTCCTTTAAGTCCTGATATTATCTCCTGATAAATATCTCCTGAATCTTAAGTACTGATAACTTAAGTTCTGTCTTCAGTATAAGTGCTGATATCCATTTAAGTACTGATTTGTCCTGTTTAAGTAAGATCTGAAAACTAAACACAAATCATATTAGACATGACATTATCAAATATATCTAACAATCTCCCCCAACTTGTAAATTAGCATAATATACAAGTTTAACAGATATTTGATGATGTCAAAAATATTAAGTACAAATGCATGATAAATTGACCAGATAACTACAACTTACAGTCCTTAAAGCTTTACCAACTTTAACTTCTAATAACAACTTCAGTCTGTATACACATCAGAATTTGAGCAGTGGTAGATCTTGACTTGGCTTCACTTTCTGATCTCTTCGATATCAGGAGTTGTTCTGAAATAGTTCTTTAACAAACATCTCTCAGCATATCTGAGTTCATCAATCATCCTCCTTTTAGCATCTTTAAGCTTTGCAGTATCTTCACCAGTTTAGAAGATAGCATATCTGAGATCATTAATTTTTGCTTTTCTCAACTCCTGATCTAGTCTGATGACATAAGCTTTGTCAGACTCTAGATTGAATTCAAGTCCCTTAATACCAAGATATGTTCTGATCTTTGCAGTATTAGGCTTCATTTCAACAATATCACCCTTGTGATCTCTGTACTTGGGACAATATGTGCTGTCAGACTTTATAGAATAAAGCTTCTCCTATCTCTCAATTTGAGTCTTCAAATAATTTGCAGCAATTTCTGTTAATCTGTCCTTCACTTGAAGTAAGAATAAAACATGTTCTAGTTCTTCAAAATACTTCAGTGGTATAGCATTTTCCCTTATATGGTAAACCCTTCCATCTGTCATGAAATATAACAAGATGTGTTCTTTCAAGAAGGTATGGTAAACCATTTGTACATATTCAAGTTGATTCAATCTTTCAGGAGTTGCTCCAACACCTGGTTCACTTAAGGAAGTTGGATAATTGGTTATGTTCTGCACTCTTCTTTCATCAGCACTACCCAGTCCAGATTTATCTCTTGCTTCCTTTCCAGTAACCACTCTTGCTTCAAAACCACTTGCTGCAGTCTTCAAAGGTTGAGTCTGTTTGGCTTTAGTGAATCCTGGTAGGAGTAATTTTGAGGATTTAACATGAGCAATGTCAGAGGTTTCCTTTGACTTATCTTCTGATATCAAGCCAACTTGAGCTATGTCAGAGGTTGCTTGCTTCATTGTTATATCAGAATTAACTATATCTTGATTCTGAATAACTTGAGCCATGTCAGAGGTTGTCTTAGAAATCTTCCTTAAAGTTAGAGTAAGATTAGCATCTTCATCAGAAATTTCTTCATCCATAGGAGGCACATAAACCTTTACAGGTTCACCAACTTTTTATTTGCCCTTGGACCTTGTATCTATCTGTAATTGCGATTTGGCTTTAGTTACCACATGATTTGTCCTTTCTTTTATCACAATGCCTTTAGCCGTAGGAAGTTTCTTTTTAACAGCAGAAGCTTCAGATTTGGAGTTGACTTTTTCTAACTTAAGTCTAGCTTCCTCTTCCTTTAGACTCTCAAAGTCCATTCCTGGAGTTTCTTTCAGAAATAACTGTCTTGAAATTTCTTCATCAAGTTCCAAAAGTTCATCAGAACTTATCCTTTCACCAGTATCAGAAGTTATTCTTCTCCCAGTGTCAGAACTTGTTCTATGTCTTGTAGTTCCAATTCTACTTGATGAGAGACTTCCACCTTGACCATGACCTCCACCCGTTCCAGAGTTTCCCGGGTCATTACCATCCTTTCCTTGCAGTGTCTTATCAGGTTTGCATTTGGACTTAATTACTTTCTCCCCCTTTTTAGCATCAGCAGGTAAAAGAAGAGAGAGAAGCAATTCCACTGAGGATTGGATCTCATTGAGTTGAGATTGCTGAGAAGCTTGATTTTTCAAAATTTCATCAATCTGAGACTGTTGCTTCTCTTGGATTTGCTCAATATTGGTAATTTTGTCAAAGGAAGGTTTGAAAAACCTTTTCTTGTCCAACTTGACAACTGTATCTTGCTGATTTAAGGTTTCTTGAATCTTGTCCACCTTGGCCTGAGTTACAGAGTGTTGACCTTGAAGGTGCCTTGTACTAAGTGCAGTAACCCGTAGCTGTGTCTTAAAATCATCATTGACTAGCATCTCATCAGCTTTTGCCAAGTGATCAGCAAGAATCTTTTCAGTAGGGACAAAGGTAACTGTGTTCCACTCCTTAGTCCACTCCTGTCCTCTAGGAGTTTCACTCCAAGGTACTGGTGCTTCCCCTGTAACAAACTTTTTGACTATCTCAGCTTTTGAAGGAGCTTGTAGAGGTGCATGTCCAGAAGGACCAGCTGCATCAGCATCTAAATTTGTAGCAGCATTACCAGTAGCGTCAACATTTGCAGCATCAGAACTTACAGAGTCAACATCTTCAGCATCCTCTGATAAAAGAACAGTATGAGAAGCTATGAAGGCTTTCACATCATCCTCTAAGGGCTGATCGCTAACTAAGTTCTGATCAACATCCATATTCTGATGCTCACCTAAAATCTGATCTTCAGTATCTAGATGCAGAGAAGGTGTTGTAGGCAATTCTGGATTAAAATCAGCATCAGGAATTGGTGTTGTTGGTGGAATGACTTGAGTTGGTGGAGCTTCTAGATATAAAACCTGAGGTACTTCTAAGTTATGGATGTCAATTTCATCACTTGACCCCTGGTTATCAGCATTTACTGGAGATACTGAAGGTGTAGGAATGTGAGTAGTTTCTGGCTCATGTAGTGGAGAGTGATGAGTTGCATGACGGTCTGGATCAGCACCAGGAGAATTGTGAGCTTCAACAGGGTCTTGTGAGATCAGAGATTCCTGATCCCCTTCCTTAGCTGCTGCTTCCATTCCTTTACCAGAATCTTCAGGCCTTTTTGCCAATGTTTTGAATCTTTTGGCTTTTAAGGAGACTTTAGGAGTTGTATCATCAGAATTACGCTTTCTAAGCCTTTTTAGGGGCCTAGAACTCCCAATATCAACATCCTCCTGAGAAGAGACCTTCTCAGCTTCTAGAACAACAGGTTCTGAGACAGGAACCTGTTCCTCAGCATCTGATTCATCTCGTAGAATGAATCTCCTTATCTTCTGTTGTGTCTGAGGTACTTTCTTAGTCCTCTTAGGTTTGGAAGATGAAGGCTGCACTGTAGGTTGTGAAGTTTGAGGTGGTTGAGTAGAAGTGGTAGGTGCTGATGGATGAGGTGCAGACGGTTGGACATCAGGATATAGTGCAGTGTATTTAACAGGATCATAGGTTATTAAGGCTTGTTTGACAGATAAAGGAAAGTAAGAGGGGTCTTAACACAACCTTCTTATTATTAGTAGATAATAAGTCAGTAAAAGCTCTTTTAGCTATTCTGAATGATGAAATTAATTCACCAGCATTTTGGGGCTTATTATCACAACAGAAACTATAGATAAGCTGGCAGAATCTAGCAAAATAAACAGTAGATCTATCTTCATTCATTCTGTCCCCAATAAAACCTAAAACAACACTTGCATAGTCAAAATCAGTTTGATTTATAAGAGCATACCCGATTTATTGGCTGAATATGGGAATTGCATCAAAATTGGAATATTTGTTTGCAAAAGCCTTGGTTATGCAATCAATGAAGAAACTCCATTCCCTCCTTATGAAAGATATCTTCAACTGGCCCAGCTTTGCCAATGTCCTTTCATATCCCAGACTGGCCATCATGTTTTGAAGAACTGGATCTTCAACAGTAGAATAAACACAGTTCTCAAGTAGCTGCAGTGCTTGACGAACCGTAGACATTGTCACAATATACTCATCCTCCCCTGATGAAAAAATAATACTTGGGGACCCTTGAGCACCACCATCATCATATACACCGCTTCTCCAGAACTCTAGTACTTGAGTACCAGAGACTACTTTGGGTTCAGTCAGAGCATACCCAATAACAGAACTAGCAAGAAAGTCCTGAATGAAGTGAAGTTCAGAGGGTGCTTCTGACTTGCTAAGAATAACAGAGAAGTTATTAGGAACAAACGTAGCTCCATCAAAAATTATGTTCTTGGGTGCCATGAGAATTCGTGAGAAAGAAAATTGCCTGTAAGGTGTTTGAGAAAATGTCTGTATGAAAATCCGTCAGTAGATGAGAGAGAATAAAAGTAAAAAGAGAGAGATAAAATATGAAAGTAAATAAAAGATTTTACAATCTTTTCTCTCTTTTACTTATACACGGTAGAAAAAGTAACCGTTGAGACACCTGCCAGACATGCAGCAGTAAAAGATAATTAATGGGCACGGGTATTCAGTAATCATTACTTATCACATGCAGTTTTTCAAGGAAAAACCGTTCCACTTACCAAGTAATCCCATTAATCAAGGTAGTTCAGTTTTATTTTAAATTTTAAAAAATGTTCCCACTTAATAAAATTTTTATTACTACCATACCAATATTCTGTAAAATTATGACCAATGAGAGAATGACCATTAATAAACCAAGTAAAAAATACTTCCACGTCAGATCAGAACTTGATTTGTATCAGAGCTAAAAAGGTCATCAGAATATGGTTAGTATCAGGATTTAAAATGTTATCAGAATATCAAACGACTCAGAGATAAAATCTTGCATAAATATAAAATTTCATTAATATATTGAGCAAATACATTTTATGAAATTGAAATTACATGCTTAAAAGTATAAGATTGTTCTAAGCTACAAATCCTAATATCAACAGCTTTAGTCCTAAACTAAGAAGCCAGACAAATTTGACGGTGAAGAGAAACAGATAGATAACAATTATTTCTTCTTCCTACTCTCAACAAAAAGAACAGCGAGACGAATGATTCGCTCCTGCTGTCGGAGAGCTTCTCTCCGTTCCTCTTCCAGACGCTCAAGATGGCGATGATAGTCCATGTAGAAGAACAAAAGGTCTGTGAGAACCTCTTGGGGAACTGAGTCCCAGATTTCATCAGGAATGGCAGTGACATGTCATTCTTGCTGCCATTCAGTACACCTCAAATTTATAGTGAAAGTAGCATAGTTCAGAACTAAGTTGAAATGAACCATGTTTGTGATGAGTAAAAAAATGAGTTTGAGAGAAAATGAGAGATGTGTTGGCTGGAATGAGGTGTTGGTTTATATAACCAATAGAATACCAAGAGACGCAAGGAAAATTGAATGGTTACAGGTAAAAATAATTATACCTCGTCTCCCTAGACTGATGAGAATAATAACAGCCATTGGAAGTTTAAAACAGGATTTAATGCGCACACAAAACAAGTAAAAATTATTGTGCATAGACGAGTACCACTAACCCAAATTATGTTGACTGTTAATATCTCACCCAAACATATTCTGATTTTAAATAAGATTGTTTCAGATTTTAACCACAAATAAGTCAAGTAAAGAATCAAAGTTTAATATCAGAACTTAGACTTATATCATAACTTAACAGTCATCAGAACATGATTTCTTAACTCGAAAAGTGAATGCCTATTTCTTTAATTCTTCACACAAATTCTGATTTCATTTCTTCAGAACTTAATCATCAGAACTTCCATCAGAACTTGTCCTCAGAATTTATGCAACTGACACTTAAACGTTCATCTAAAATAACATTTATCACCACAGTAATTTTCATCATTCATATGGAGTGTATGTGTGTGCAGTAAGCTAAATATCAGATAAGATTAAAGTCTGATTCACTTCAGTATATCTTAGAAATAAGGCATAACTAAGAACTTTTCTCAAAATATGTCATGATTCTGAAGTCTACTTTAGAATGAGTTCATGCATGAATCCACCTCAACTGTTTTGTGCTCATTTTATGCATCTTTTGAAATTCCATTTTACAATGGCTTCTCAGTGTAAGTGAGTCACGACTACTTATCAGAATTTATGCTATTATCAGAGTATTTCTCCAGTAATCATAGAGTGTGAAAAGTCACCAAGAAAAATATTTATTTTGCTTTTCTCATGCATATTACTTAATACCAGCAATGCACTTGGGTCTTCCCTTCCACAGTTTTTACTCTAGATCTCAAAGGAGTACCTGATTTTAATTTTTCTTTTTCTTTTGATAAGTGAGGTTTATTAGCACTTAGTACATCCATCAGATTTACTAACATCAGAACTTAACTAATAAGAAGCACTATTCCAGTTTGTGACTTAGTAATGAGATACACAAAGTAAACTTCAACTAAGCTCAGTATCAGAAATTGCTTGTGTTAAGAGATTTCCACATAAACAATTACTTCAAACATGGGATCTTTAGTATATTAAAGACTACTAGGTCAGCATCTAGCATAGTTATCCTCATTGGATTGAATGGTCACACAAACATTCATATCAGTATCAGAGTGTAGAAATTCACATCAGACAACAATCAATACTTAAGCAATTTTCAATTAAGCACAGAATACATAAAGATAGTAATATCTGTAAATACTGATCATAAAATCTGATGCATCAGAACAAAAACTAAGCAGATTTAGAGAAAGAACCTGAAACCATTCCAAGTTCATTTACCAATCTTGTAAAAGTAGCTTCACACAGTGGTTTTGTGAAGATATCTGCTAGTTGTTGATCTGTTGGAACAAAGTGCAATTCCACTGTACCTTCATCCACATGTTCCCTTATGAAGTGGTACCTAATGCTGATGTGCTTTGTCATTGAGTGTTGAACTGGATTACCTGTCATAGCAATAGCACTTTGATTATCACAGTAAATAGGGATTTTAAAATATGTTAACCCATAATCCAGTAACTGATTCTTCATCCAAAGAATCTGTGCACAACAGCTTCCTGCAGCAATATACTCTGCTTCTGCAGTTGATGTGGAAATTGACTTTTGTTTCTTGCTAAACCAAGAAACCAATCTGCCTCCAAGAAATTGACAGCTTCCACTTGTGCTTTTCCTGTCAATTTTGCATCCTGCAAAATCTGCATCTGAGTAACCTATTAGTTTAAAATCTGATTCTCTGGGATACCACAATCTCAGATCAGCTGTTCCCTTAAGATACTTGAAAATTCTTTTCACAGATGTTAAGTGAGGTTCTCTTGGATCTGCTTGAAATCTTGCACAAAGACAGGTAGCATACATGATAGCAGGTCTACTAGCAGTTAGATAGAGTAGAGAGTCAATCATACCTCTATAATCAGTAATATCTACTGATTTACCAGTATCCTTATCCAATTTTGTTGCAGTGGCCATGGGAGTGGATGCACTTGAATAATCTTGCATTCCAAATTTCTTCAGCAAATTTCTAGTGTACTTGGATTGACAAATAAAAGTGCCTTCTTCATTCTGCTTGACTTGAAGGCCCAGAAAGTAGCTAAGTTCCCCCATCATACTCATTTGATATCTTGATTGCATCAGTTTGGCAAACTTCTTGCAAAGTCTGTCATTTGTAGAACAAAAAATAATATCATCAACATATATCTGCACCAAAAGTAAGTCCTTTCCATGGTTGAGGTAGAACAGTGATTTGTCAATAGTTCCTCTGTTAAATCCACTTTCCAGAAGAAATTGAGCTAAAGTCTCATACCATGCTCTTGGAGCTTGCTTAAGGCCATAAAGTGTTTTATCAAGCCTGTAGACATGATTTGGAAATTTGGAATCTACAAAGCCTGGAGGTTGTTAAACATATACTTCCTCTTCCAATTCTCCATTAAGAAAAGCACTTTTCATATCCATTTGAAAGACAGTAAACTTTTTGTGAGCAACATAAGCCAAAAATATCCGTATGGCTTCCAATCTAGCAACTGGTGCAAATGTTTCATCATAATCAATTCCCTCCTGTTAAGAATATCCTTTTGCAACCAGTCTTGCTTTATTCCTTGTAATTATGCCATCACTATCAGTTTTGTTTCTGAACACCCACTTAGTACCAACAACATATATGTTCTTTAGTCTTGGCACTAGGGTCCAGACTTTATTTCTTTCAAATTCATTTAACTCCTCCTGCATTGCTTGCACCCAATCAGCATCTTGAAGAGCTTCTTCCACTTTATTTGGTTCAGTCTGAGAAAGAAAAGAATTATAGAGACATTCACTTGAAGTAGCTGTTCTAGTTCTGACACCTGCATCAGGATTTCCAATAATTAAGTCAGGTGTATGTGATTTAGTCCACTTCCTTGCAGATGGAAGATTTTCTCTAGAACTGGATGCTCCCCCATGATCCATGCTATCTTCATCAATATTTTCTGATGCTCCCCTTGAAACTATGCTCTCTGAGTTGGATCCTTCAGAATTTAAGTTTTCAGAATTATCAGAACTTGGCTTATCAGAACTTGATGAATCAGAACTTGAAGAGCCAGTTGCATGTTCTGGTGCTTCTTGAGATATGGTTGTATCTTCAGTATGCTCCCCCTGCATAAGTGCATCTTCCTTTGGCGTAGTCATCACAGTTTCAATAACATCAGAGGTTAATCCAGCAGAGTTTGCAGTATCAGGATTTAGACTGTCAGGATTTCCAGTATCAGAATTTAAGTCTTCATTTTCAAATCTCAGCTGATCATGATCATTGAAATCTTCAAGTCCAGTAATTTTCTTATCATCAAAGGAGACATTGATAGATTCCATGACAACCCTTGTTCTTAAATTGTAGACTCTGAAGGCTTTTGTGGAAAGTGGATATCCAACAAAAATTTCTTCATCAGCTTTTAAATCAAATTTGGATAGCTGTTCAGGATGAGTCTTAAGAACAAAACACTTGCATCCAAATACATGAAAATACTTCAGATTTGGCTTCTTTTTCTTCACCATCTCATATGGTGTCTTTCCATGCTTGTTAATGAGTGTTGCATTCTGAGTAAAACAAGCAGTCTGCACAGCTTCAGCCCAAAAATAGGTTGGTAGCTTTGCTTCATCAAGCATAGTTCGTGCAACTTCATTAAGGGTTCTATTCTTTCTTTCAACAACTCCATTTTACTGTGGAGTTCCAAGAGCAGAAAATTCCTGCTTTATTCTATGGTCTTTGCAGAACTTTTCCATGATCAAATTCTTGAACTCAGTGCCATTATCACTTCTTATTATCTTCATAGAATCTTTGACCAATTTATCCAGTTGCTTGACATGATCAATCAAGATAGATGCAGTTTCACTTTTTGTGTGCAAGAAATACACCCATGTGTATCTGGTGAACTCATCCACTATGGCCATAACATATTTCTTCTTTGCAATAGACATGACATTCACTGGACCAAATAGATCTACATGTAGTAGATGATAAGGCTCAAGAATTGATGATTCGGTCTTGCTCTTGAATGAATATTTCTTTGTTTTGCCTTCTGACATGAATCACAAAGGCCATCAGGAGCAAATACTGATTTTGGCAGTCCTCTCACAAGATCTTTCTTGACTAATTCATTTATATTGTTGAAATTTAAATGAGAGAGTTTCTTGTGCCAATTCCAGCTTTCTTCAATTGATACTCTACTCAACAGACAGATTGCAGAACCATCAGTACTTGTTGAAAGCTTGGCTTCATAAATGTTACCATGCCTGTATCCTTTCAGAACAACTTTGCCTGTAGATTTGCTTACAACTTCACAGTGTTCTTCAAAGAAATCCACATGATAACCTCTGTCACAGATTTGACTAACACTCAGCAGATTGTGTTTAAGTCCTGAGACCAGAGCTACTTCTTTAATGATGACATTCCCAAGATTGATATTGCCATATCCCAGTATTTTTCCAATGTTGCCATCTCCATAAGAAACACTTGGGCCAGCTTTCTCCATAAAGTCTGATAGCAGGGCTTTATTTCCAGTCATATGTCCTGAACATCCACTGTCCAGAACTAAGATGTTTTTCCTGTTGCCCTGCAATCACAAAGACCACTAATGATTAGTTTTAAGAACCCAAACTTGCTTGGATCCTTTGACCTTATTAAGTTTGTTAACATTTGCAGCGGATTTAGCATCAGAGTTTATGTTAACATTTTTCTTATCAGCATTTACACTATCAGACTTTGTATCAGAACTTACACTAGAAGGAACAATGCTAACTTTCTTTAAAGAAGGTTTTATTTGATAATAATCATAGTACAAACTATGATATTCCTTACAAGTATAAATGGAATGCCATAAACTACCACAATGAAAACAAGGATTTTGTGGCCTATATCTAACAGACTGACTCTTAACTCCTGACTTTGAAAGTAAGGAGTTTATGTTCTTATTCTTCCTGCAAAAAGAAGCCAGATGGTTAGAACTTCCACAGTTATGACATGTTTTTCTAGGAGCATTAGGAACAGGCTTATAATCATTGCTTTTATTCACACCTTCCTTTCCATTCCTATTTTTCCTAGGTGACTTTACCTTGTTTACATTCTTAACATCTTTCAGCTTATGCTTAAGCTGCTTCTTTGTCATTAAGCCTATGTTAACTTCAGTTGGCTTTTCCTGTTTTAGTTTGTCGGAAGTTAATTCCTCTTTAACTTCTGATTTCTCAGTATCAGACTTTACAGCTACAAACCTAACAGGTTTTACCTTTGGCTTTTGTTTAACAACTATAGGCTTAATTTCTACAGTTCTTTTATCATTCTTATCATCTCCATAACCTAAACCCTCTTTCCAGTTTCCACTACTTAATAAATTCTGAGTTGTTCTGCCAAAGTCAGTCCAAGTCCTGATAATCTCTCTTTCCTTTTCTAATTCAGTTTTTAGAGATTCATTCAGTTTAAGTACTTCATCCCTAACATAGAAAGCATCATCTCTATCTTTTTGAGTTTGATGGAACATGACTAACTCTTTTTCTAAATAATCATTCCTCTTTTTACAGGAAAGATTTTCAGAAGTTAATCTTTCACATGTTAAAGTTTGATCTCTATGACTAATGAACATGGTTTTAAGATATCTTCTCAACTCATTAATATCATCAGTATGAAAGACATAAGTAGTTTGAGGTACCTTTAACTCAGCAGCTTCAGAACTGCTATCAGCATTTGCCATCAAGGCATAATTAACCTCACTTTCAGAATCTGAAGTGTCTGTCCAGCTTTTCTTCTTTGTGATAAGAGCCTTGCCTTTGTTACTCTTCACTTTCTAGCAATCAGGAGATATGTGGCCTTTCTCACCACAGTTGTAGCATTTGACATTTATGTAATCTCCTCTGTCAGACTTCCCTCCTTTGCCTTCAGATTTTATGAAACTCTTCTTATCAGAACTTGCACCTTTCCTGGAAAACTTCTTTCCCTTCCTGAACTTTCTGTATGCAATCCTTGTGATTCCTTTCACCATAAGAGCACACAACTTCATCATCTCTTCATCAGCATCCATCTGAGGCAAGCTTTCAGTTTCTGAGTCATCATCACTATCAGAACTTGATGACTCAGTATCAGACTTTGTGATGAGCGCTTTTCCCTTGCCTTTCCTTGAGGTAACTGCTTTGGGGGATTCTTCCTCAGCCTTAAGAGTAACTGTCCTTGACTTTTCTCCTTTCCTCTTGCTTCTTTGTTCCATCTCAAGTTCATAAGTCTTGAGCATGCCATAAATTTCATCAAGAGTTGTTTCTTCAAAATTATAGTTGTCTCTTATAATTATGGCCTTCAAATCCCAACTTTCAGGAAGAACTAACAGGAATTTAAGATTTGAATCTTCAAGATCATACTCCTTATCAACTAGTGACAAATCATTCAAGAGTTTGACAAATCTGTCATATAAATCAGTCAATGACTCATTAGGCTTTGAGTCAAAGTGTTCATACTCTTGAGTGAGTATAGTCTTCATGTTCTTCTTAATCGAATCAGTTCCCTTGCATCTTGTCTCCAAGACATCCCATATCTCCTTTGCAGTCTTGTAGTTAATTACCCTGTTTGACATTACATTATCAATGGCACTATGCAGCAAGTGTCGTACCTTAGCATCCTTAGCAATTGATGCGATATCTTCAACAGTGTAATCACTCTTCTCCTTTGGTACAGACTTTGATGCTTCACCTGCAACTACAACAACGAGTTTTGTTGGCTTGTGAGGTCCTTCATTGATTCTGTCAAGATATTCTGGATCTGTAGCTTCCAGAAATATAGTCATCCTCACCTTCCATATGGGATATTCAGATAGTTTCAGTATGGGAACACTTTTATGTTTGATGGGATATAGCCATGAGTTTTTAGTGTAATGATCTACAAATACAATATAATATGACTTTTGATCAATAGACAAGACGGGAAAGGGATCCCTTATATACAAATTCAAGTGGTTTAACACTACGAATAAAAGAAGTCAAAAATGGCAAGCGATGACTTTTATTAATAGAGCATAAATTACAAAATTGGAAGTTTTTGTCCTGACAATATGTTAAGGATTTATTCAACATAATCTTCATAGACCGTAAATAAGTGTTGTGCAAAACATGTCTGTACATAACAAGACTAAGTTACTTTGACAACTCTAAGAATCAGTTGTAGGATAATCTTATTATATTTTTTATTTGTATTTTTTGAGTCTGTAAAAGTGTCAAGAATATTAGACTGAAGGATTTTTCTATGAACATCCATCAAGTTAAGGAATAAACTCTGGAATAAGATCAATCATGATCATGCCTCAGAGAGAAGTATAGAAGCTTGGAATTGAATAATTTGGAAAAATGTTCTAAGTCACGTATCGACAAGTTACAGATCAAGATGTATAGAGATGTTTGTCGACAAGTCAAAATCTACTTGTAGAGAACTGGACATACCGACAAGTCAAAATCTATTTGTAGAGAACTGAAGATATCGACAAGTCAAAATTCTATGTAGAGAACTGGAGATATCGACAAGTCAATCTACTTGTAGAGAACTGGAGATCTTAACAAGTCATAATACTTATAGAGAAGTAAAGATATCGATAAGTCAATTTACATATCGATATGTGACTTCTCTATACAGTAAAATAGATCTAGCTTCAAAATTCAGAATACAGACAACTTGACGATCCCAGATTATCAGTCAACAAATAATTCTATCATTGAATTGGAAAGTCTACAAATGCAGATTGAAGAATGCAAGGTTAAGGGTCAAGATGAACAGGACAAAGGAGGGTTACAGACCTGATAGATTGTATGAATATTTGCTACACTTAATGTTGAAATATACAAATAGACTTTAGAATATGCGTTAGTCCATTTTAGTGTAATCTTTGTAAGTCGTGCATGTTGCTCTATAAAACATGCCACATGTCCTTTGTTTAGATCTAACAAAACAGAGAAATCTTGTAGTCTCTCAAGAGAAGTAGCCGAGTTCTTATTATTCAAGAACACGAATTTGTAGCACAACAAATTTGATTTGAATATAAATCAAGTGAGTTTTGATAACTTGTGTCTTTTACATTCAATTATTTATCACTACAAATTAATATCTAGCTGTTAAGTTCCAAAGCCTAAACACTATCTAATTTTCAAGAAAGTAAAATCAAGATAATTAAGGAAATACATTCACCCCCCTCTATGTTACACTCCATACCTAACAAGTGGTATCAGAGCAAAATCTTAAAGTCAACATGTTAGATCTTGGAAGTATGAGTGCACGGAAACTTAGCAATATCAAGATTCATGTTTTTGACAAAGTGAACTACACCCTATGGAAGAAAAAAAATGACGTTGTTCATTAGGATGGCTAATTCATTATATCTTGAAATTATCAAGTATGAACATTTCATTACTATGGTGAAGGTAGCTGAAGCAACGGTCAATGAATTAATCGTCCAAACAACACTTAATTTCAACCCATTATTCATATAAAACGATTCGGGGATACATCATTATCATATTATTTATGAATGTATATATAGCTAATACATATTAAAAAAGTAGGAATTAGACCGTAATATCCCTGCAAATTAAATTTCGGCAAGCTCAATTGACGGAAGTCACTCATCTCTTTGAATATTGTTAGTTGGAGCTAACAAAATGTAGAATTTGCAAAAATCGCCAATAAAATGCAAAAAATTTATACTTCTGGCCACGACAGTGCAATTAACTCTTTTATTAAAGATTTTTTTTAATAAATATTTATTTTAGAACGGCTTGAAAAACTTAAATTTGATTACGCAACACCTCTTTGTGTCTTTGCGTGACTGTATCTGCTTTTCTCACAGGATGTGCGAGTTTTTTTAATTGGAAAAGAAATTCATTTATAGTAAATTATTATATTTTGTTAAACAATTTCTAAAAACCAAATGGGTTATTCAAAAAAAAAAAACAAATGGGAATCTGACGAAAACAAAATAATAAAATTACATGTATGCAAGAATAAATAAAAGAAGGGGGTGTAGAAAATGGTGTGTTAAAATTATTCCACCCCCACCCAGTCTGGTCTTGCGGTGGAACGACACACACACAGAGACACACAACTCCATCCCAAGTAGTCTTCTTCTCTCTCTCTCTCTCTCTCTCTCTCTCTCTCTCCCTTTACTCTCTCTGCAATTTATTTATACTTACATAATTATGTATCTCTTGAGATGGTTACTAATTTGATCTAATCTGTTTGCTTTTTTAATATGTACTTGTATTTGAGCCTTTTAAGTTGTTTTAGGCCTGCCCTTTATGTTTAATTAGTTTTTTTGGTTTGCAATTTGTGTGATTTTTGTTGGGTTTGTGCAAAAAGGTATGCTTTATGTTAAATTAGGGTTTTTGTGTAGGTTATTTTGTGATTGTTCATGTGATTTTTATTGGGTTTCTACAGAAAGGTGTGATTTTTGTTAAATTAGGGTTTTTGGGTAGCAGGATTTTTTGTGGCTTTGTGCAAATAGGTGTGTTTTATTTGTGCCCTAAATTAGGGTTTTTGATTAGGAACTCATGTGATTACTGATGTGAAATTTGTTGGGTTTGTGCAAAAAGTTTTATTTTTTGATAAAAGGGTTTTTGGGTAGGGAATGATGGGGTTATTGATGTGATTTTTGGTGGGTTTGTGCAGGAATGTTGTGTTTTTTGTTGTTTGATTTGTGTATTTAGTGATGGGGTTGGTGTTTGATTGTGCAGGTAAATAATTAAGGTTTGTGAGATGAGGAAGGGTACGAAGAAGAATGGTGTAACGGGGCACCAGGTGTTTAAGGATAGGGCGAAGAATCGTGTGGATGATCTCCAGGGGATGTTTTCTGATCTTCAATCTGCGAGGAAAGAGAGTCGGTCGAATGATGTAATGTTGTTGGAGAATCAAGTTCATCAGATGCTCAAAGAGTGGAAATCAGAACTTAATCAGCCTTCACCTGCTTCCTCTTTTCAGGTTTTGGTGAAGTCCCTTGGTTCATAGTTATTGAAATTGTCTCATATGTGACTGTGCGGGTGGGCGGAGGATATGGTGTTTATTTTTTAAGTGTGTATGGATATCTTTTTACTGTATAATGAGGTTGTCTTTGAAAGACTTGCCTAAACAAAAGATGTATTTGAAAAAAGCTACATTGGAAGTAGTCGATGTGTACTTTTGTGTGTTTATTCTTTTTCTGAAATTTGAATATATGTTATATAGATCTGTGGGTTTGTGTTTTTTGAAATTGTAATTCGAGATGTGAAGATGTTTAGGACAGGGAATATGCAACTACCTTTTAATCTAAAGTGACGATGTTGCTGATGTCATATATGTGCAGCTATTGCAAATAACGGTGTTGATGTTTCTACAGGGTAGTGATAGTTTGGGGTTGGTCTCTTCTGAAATTGAAAGATTGGTGCTACAGCTTCGTGAGGAAGAAGATGATGCAACAAGTGGGTTAGGGCCAACAAAGCAGGATCCAGATGGGCCCGTTGGGCAGAAGGTTGACAACAATTTTGTTCACCAACAGGTTGTTTGATTTGATATTGTTTGATGCAACTTTACTTAAATTTCTGATCTTTTTATGTTCCATGATGCTGTACTTGTGGTTTTACCAAGATCTGTTATAAGACGTGTGGAAAATTTAAATGTTACACAATCACACATGCACAACTGCAAAAGGTTGCTTATTGTTTTCCACTACCTAAATGTATACTATCTTCTTTATATGATTAGAGATATGAATCTCTGGGAAAAAGTTGTCCATCTTCTTTGTATGATTAGAGATATGAATCTCTGGGAAAAAGTTGTCCATGTTGGATTATAACAAGAAATTATTATCTTGCGGTTGATGTAGCCTAGAAGCTGCTGAAATTACAACTAAGTTATAGAGTGTCTGACAATTTATAGTGGCACCTGCACATCTCAGTGATTCAATGTGGTATTTGTCTCTTCTATTTTTATAGGCTAATGACGTATCTGGTATCTACATTGGTATTCTGATGTTCATACATGGTTGTAGTGGTAGGAGGTTTTCCTTGCAAACCAGAAATTAGCTCAGTATCGAGAAGTTTTATTATAAAATGGGAGTTTTTTTAAACATGTCTTGCATACAAGAGTTCAGACTAGTAGAATAACTCGATCATTGTTAAACCAACATAATTGACTTTGATTGAGTTTGAACTTGGACCGTTAATCAAATTAGCTATTAAATAGATGCAATTAAATAGAAAGAAACAACGCTCGGAGACAACATGATTTACAAAGAATATAAAAGCTATTTTTATTATAACTTATTTTGTGATTGTTTAATTAGAATGCCGATGCAGTAATGCTTACCAGCCTTGTGCCAAGTTATTGTTACTGAGGATATATTTGGATATCACATACTCAGCTCGGATGTTTTTTTAATTTGCACTTAAAACTTAATTTTATCGTTACAAGCATCTCAATCTTGAAAAGGAATTTCTTTTTGCACACTCTTGAAATGTATGTGTTACTAAGTTTTCTGTATTAACCCTTCTAGCTGCTATTCTTTTCCTACTCTACAGCTTTTTCCTATGTGAAAATTTACTATTGCTTTATTTTTGCCTGAGGCAAAGTTTTTGACTAAATGAAAAATGCACAAATTATTTCAGGATTTTGATATTTCAAATGTGCCACAGCAGCAAGGGTTTGACTTGGTTGATCAATTCAAAGGATCTCCTTCAGGAGCTAATAATGCGAGAGCTAATGGTATGGGAGTTAATAACATGGCTGTTCCACCGCAGTTGGACTATTATGCATTTGATATGCATCATGATATTGGGCAGACTTTCGTTACTGGGTTTGATGGTACTGCTTTTTGTAATGAAGATATTTTACCTCAGATACCTATTTTTCTTCCGAGTATCTGCCCTCCACCTTCTGCTTTTCTTGGACCAAAATGTGCACTGTGGGACTGT
This sequence comes from Apium graveolens, assembly GCF_009905375.1. NCBI lineage: Eukaryota > Viridiplantae > Streptophyta > Magnoliopsida > Apiales > Apiaceae > Apium > Apium graveolens. The sequence goes on from NC_133654.1 coordinate 74,958,239, forward strand.
CCAAGGCCAGCTCAAGGGTGGAATGAAGACTATCAAGACTACTGCAGTACCTTTCATGGAGCTCTTGCACCAATGGAAGGTAGTCCTGGTATGACTCCTGTCCTGCGTCCTGGGGGCATTGGTTTGAAGGATAGTGTGTTATTTTCAGCTCTTAAAGCGAAAACAGAGGGTAAAGATGTTGGTGTTCCAGTATGTGAAGGGGCTGCTACTGCAAGATCCCCGTGGAATGTTCCCGGTATGTTCTTACCGTTGTGCATTTTATATGTTCCGCTATTTTGTTCCAGGCAGTGATGTGTTAAATGAATGTAGTTGGTAATCTATTTTTGTTGTTTCTTTAAGCCTTTTAGTAACTCTTTTGAGTCTTTCATGTGATTGCAGAGCTCTTCGATCTAACAGTTCTTGAGGGTGAAATTATTAGGGAATGGCTCTTTTTTGATAAGCCTCGTAGAGCTTTTGAGAGTGGAAATCGGAAGCAGAGGTCTCTTCCTGATTATAAGGGACGGGGTTGGCATGAGTCAAGGAAGCAGGTGATGAATGAGTTTGGTGGATTGAAGAGATCCTATTATATGGATCCTCAACCTATGGAAAATCTCGAGTGGCACCTCTTTGAATATGAGATCAGTAAGTGTGACGCTTGCGCACTATATAGGTTGGAGCTCAAGCTTGTTGACGGAAAGAAGAGTCCCAAAGGGAAGGAAGGAAAGGTTGGCAATGACTCACTTGCTGATCTGCAAAAGCAGATGGGTAGGCTTACTGCTGCTCCACGTGATAAGCGCTCTGTCAAGGGAAGGGCGAAATCCAATTTGAAGGATGCTGCTCCAAATGTTAACTCTGCTCCAAACCAAACAGCATCAATGGGTGTTGGGTTTGATTATGGACCTGGTGCAAATTATGATTATCTTGTTGACAATCTGACTGGCTATGGAGGCTATTCGACGTAGGCTGATGCTGCACTTGGAATAAATTACCATATATTTATCATGTCCCTTTGCATGTGTCCTAACATGGCCAAGTATAGAATGTCTGTTTCATGTCATTTAGTCTTTCCTATCTTGTTGATAGTACCTAAAAGAGTCCTACTTTGTCAATAGTTCATTGTCAACTGATATGCGGTTGCTCTACCAAACTGTTTTAGAAGTTGGACCGCATCTTAACTACTGGAAGATTGTCCAAAGACGTTTAACCTTTTCTACTGTGGTTAACGGCGAAGATAATCAGGTAATGACTGAGCTGTGTTATGCACTACAGTCATATATATTGTAGTATATTGGCTCCATGACTTCCATTTTAGCAATCTTGGAAGCAGAGTCCTTATGGTTTAACTTTCTGGTCCATGTAATAGTTTATGGCATGATTTTCTCAAGTTGTTGGAAGTGTCTTGAGAAAAATGTTCAGTGTCACTCAGTTTTTACCCTATTACAGATGGGGATTCTGTAAAACTTATTGTGCATTATCCCTCGATCTGTCGGTTATCATTATCCATTGTTATGTCTGTTGCCACATTTTTTGGTGTCATAGTGTGTCCTCTGTTGATGTCCATAAGAATTTCGTAGAACTCTGGACTAGCCAATGATTCTCTATTATCACCAGATAGAGAGAGTTAACCCAGCTGAGCAACAAAATGAAATCCACCCACTTACAGAACAGATTTGTCGGTTTTCCAAACTTCGACGTCCTGGTCTGTATGACATGAAATTCCAAACTTCGACTTCCTCCTGGTCTGTATAACATGAAAATACAGGACAGAGCACATTATAAATTGCCAACTGCGGCATTAACATTGTTATCCTTAAGATGAGTTGGCGAAAATCAAGTGTCATTGAGAATGGGAAAAAGATGAAAAGGTGATTTTCTCATATTTTGTCACTCAAAGTTGTAGATAACATTTTTCAAAAAATTACACTATAATCAGTTTTTTGCTTCATAATCTCAAGAATAAACTAAATTTTCATTGTATTCATACTTTTATATTCTGAAAAGTTTTTAAAGATGTGACTTTTTAAAAAAAATTCTATTCCTTTTCCACTCGAATTCAAGTTTAGAATTGTACTCCCTCAATCTCATAATATATTATGTGTCTTCTTTGAATTTGTGCCGGTCAAACTGACTTAAGTTTGACTGAAATTTATTAATAATTTATAATTGAACAAACTAAAAAAGTTACATCACCGGAAAGTAGATTTGATCTACTTTAATATATAATTTTTAGTTTTTTGAAATAATATATGAGTAATATTTAATTGTTAGTCAAAAGTCGGTAAATTTGACTTCTATAAAAGAAAATGTGACACATAATATGAGATGGAGGGAGTATTAAGACAAGGTTGTTAGGTTTCATAATTTCAATAATAGAAAAGAAAGTAACTGACAGTTACCAAAAAGATTAGTACTACGCTCTCTCTTAATTTGATGCATACTGCGCTATGATCATATATGTAACAAAATTTTAAGGTAACATGGTATTACACTGTGATTCTAATACAAGTGTATGGTATGATCCACTATTGGGTTTTTGTGAACTAATAATCTTTATTAAGACATGAACAACAAACTATCTGAATCTACGATATTCTAGCAAGGAATTGTAATTTGTAAGAAACTGCATCATGACAAGTACAGAAACTAATTAATATTTTTTTTTTCTCACTAAATCACAGTTCCTTTCTGTACCAGTAGACTCCTTTAGTCTCCCCTTCATCTTTCTGGACGTAAATGCACTCCTTCATTTCTCTGTACATGGCCTTAAGAATCGGAGTCCAATCATACTGATAGTAGTCTCCAAGTACTGGCTTCAGTGCTTCGGTTGCCTCGAGTCCATGATAATGTGGGATCATGGAGAAAATATGGTGACAGACATGAGCATTGCAGACATTGTGGAACACCTTGTTCAAAATTCCGTAGTCTCTGTCAACAGTACAAAGAGCTCCCCTCAACCAATCCCATTCGGTTGAATCATAGTAAGGCACGGAAGGATGAGTATGATTGAGGATCGTGATCAATGTGAACCATCCGTTAACAACTAGCAAAGGACCTCCGTAAACACAGAAAACCCACGCAAATCCTTTGATCAATACGAGACGGTATAGTCCAAAGATGACAGCAAGAATGGCAACATCAGAAATGATGATCTGTTTGCGTTCACGTTCAGTGTAGAGAGGGCTGTGGGGATCGTAGTGTGAAGTCCATCTCTCATATTTGTGTCCTGAAACATTGAACATCAAGTATAAAGGGAAGCCTATGAGGAGTGTGGTAACCCACACAAGAACACGTCCAACTGGATTGTTGAGGACTTTGTAGTAGTTTCGGATGTTGTACCTAAATCTTGTAACGTAGACCTCATCATTTTCAAGGGACTGAGTGTTAGCATGGTGACGACGATGACTAATTTTCCAAGAGAAATAAGGAACCATAAGAGAAGAGTGAACAACAAGGCCAACAAGGTCATTGATCCAGCCATAATCGCTGAAGGCATCATGATCGCATTCATGGCCTACGACCCAGGCCCCCGTTAAGACACAGCCTTGGACAGCAATGTAAGCTGCCCAACCCAAGTAGTTGAGAGGATGTGGAAGGTATTGGTCAATATAAGTAGTGGCAACATAGTAGAGGGCGTAGGCCATGAGGAGATCTTGAATGAGGTAGCGGAAAGACGTGACTAGAGATTTTTCGAAGCAATGGGGTGGAATGGCTTTTTTAAGGTCACCTATGGTGAAGGGAGGTTTTTCATGAGGAGCGCGTTTAAGTGCTTCTGTTTGGGTCTTTTTGCCATTAGGCGGAGCAGTAGACATGCGCCCACCGGCACCCATTGTACTCGAAAGAGATAATAAGATGTTGTTGTTTTTGGTTGCTGAATTTGTTTGAGTGATGGTAAGTGATTGTAGAAGGTTTGAGTATTTATAAGAGAGCTGATACTGCAAGAGATGAATAATACTACTTGTTTGATTGACTAATAATGCTGCCTGGTATGGTCTATAGCGCCCGCCAGCCTTGAGTTTTTGAACGTGCAGATATCATATTGTCCACTTGAATTTGGCGTATTTGTAGCAGCAGTACAACATGTACTTGTATGCACTCTACTAGTGTTATTGTCCTTCCGCTCCTGGTTGACGGCTACTGTTTATTTATATCATTTTGAGACTTAATGAGTTTGTATTTTGGTTGTGTCATGCGCGGTACAACATTCAACAAGGGTTTATACATTTTACATTTTCAAATTAATCGGAATTAAATCAGTTTTCGCTATTAAGTCAGCACCTTGTCGACTAACATATGCCTGCATTGTTTAGCGCCACCAAACTACAGTTTGAAAGACAGGCAGAAATAATATGAAAGATATTTTTTAAAAAAATATATTTTTTTGAAGTTCTTTTTTATATAAATATGATCAAAAAAGTTTTAATTTGTTAAAATACTATTTTACTAATTTTTTTTATAAAAATACGATTTTGCAATCCGTTACGACCAATTTTACCCGTTGCAACCAAATTTTTAGTACTTTTTTACTTAACGTAAAAAGAGTCGTAGATGTGGTTGATTTTGGTTTCAAATTTTATTTTTGTAAAAAAATTCAAAAGATAGTAAATTCCCTAGCAAACTTAGAAAAATAGTATTTTTTTGGTAATTTCTCAATATTAAATACATATAATTCTTACTAAAAAAAAGATATAATTGTTGCTAATATTTAAAGATCAGGAATAGTCATCAAAAGGGATAAAAATAATTTTTTCCCAGAAACTTTAATATTTTTCAATAGTATTGGCCATCAAATATATTAAAGAACGAAAGACTAATGTATAAGAAGGTGTTGATTCACTTGATTCGATTTTAGTGTAGGTTTGAAATTTTTTAAAATAAATAATTTATTATTTAAAACTATGACTTAAAATAGATAAATAATTTATAAGTGATAAGTAGATAAAAAATTATAAGTTATATTAGTGTTTGAATAATTTACTTATAAGTCAATTTTTTTAAACTTGAATGAACTAAAATAAATATTTTTTAAACAAAATTTTATAAATTCGTGAATTTTAAATTTAAATAATATTTATAAACATATATTTTAATATAAAAGTTAATAAAAAATAAAAAATCAAAATAAATTGAGAAAAAATACATCATTAATAGTTTATACATTATGAATTTAGCTAATAAATTGGGTTTACAAATAAGATTTATAAGTTAATAAGTTACTTATTTACTGCCAAAAGGCCCTTAGTACGTGCTCTCTCCGAGATGAGCACTCAATCCTGATATATTCGGGGAAAGATTTTGATTTGATCCGCTGGTATTTTCGATTCCTGGCGTGCTGTAATCCAAAGTCGCTTTAAAATACTAGGATTACATTTGTATTTGAATCTACATTTACACTATCAGTATATATTAGAGTAGTGAAAGGCTCATGGTCCAAATTCCAACAAGGACTTGAAGCTTCAACCATTACTATGTTACTCCAATCAGTCAACGGCGTTCTGTGCTCTCAAGTCTCAAGTCAGTTGTGGCGTACTAATAAGTATAACTCTTCTATTTTGCACCACTCTGAGACTGTTGACTGGTGCATATGTTGCACCACTACAAATATTACACCTTCTTCTAGCTGTGAACTTCATCGTCCAACTCCAACACAATCAAATACACCATCCACTTTGCTAGCTTTGTATTCTAAAGCAATATCAAAAATGGGTAAAGGCGGACGAATGCCAGTGTCCGATGATCAACACAAGACTGTTGATCGCAAATTAATCCACCGCGTTCCTCATCAAAAGCCACCATTTACAATAGCTGATATCAAGAAGGCTATTCCACCACATTGTTTCAATAGCTCGTTGATTCGTTCATCATCCTACCTCTTTTTCGACCTTATTGTGTGTTTCCTCCTGTACTACATTGCCAAAACCTACATTCCCCTCCTTCCCCTGCCCCTCTCGTACCTTGCATGGGCTGCCTACGTGTTTGTCCAAGGTTGTTTTATGTTTGCCGTATGGGTGGTGGCTCATGAATGCGGCCACCAGGCGTTTAGTGACTTTCATTGGCTAAATGACACTCTTGGCTTTGTTCTACATTCGCTTCTCCTCGTACCTTATTTTTCTTGGAAGATCAGTCATCGTCGCCACCATGCAAACACTAATTCTCTTGACCGGGATGAAAATCATGTCCCCAGATTCAAGAACACAATTAGATCATATTATCATCACTTCAACAACCCTCTTGGCAGAACCTTTATTATTGCATTTACCCTCATTTTAGGATGGCCTCTTTACTTAATTGTGAACATAGCCGGACGATCATATGACCGCTTTGCATCCCACTTTGACCCCTACAGTCCTATTTATTCTAAACGTGAGCGTGCTCAAATTATACTATCTGATATCGGTGTTTTTGCTGCTGGCTATGGCCTATACCGAATTGCTGCAGTCAAAGGACTTTCATGGATTTTCTTAGTCTATGGTGCACCATTACATGTAGCAAATGGATTCCTTGTGATGATAACTCTACTGCATCACACTCATCTCTCGTTGCCTCACTATGACTCGTCCGAGTGGGACTGGTTGAGGGGTGCGCTGGCCACGGTAGACAGGAACTATGGAATTTTAAACAAAGTGTTCCACCACATAGCTGATACTCATGTGCTTCACCATCTCATTTCTAGCATCCCTCATTATCACTCCCAGGAGGCGTCCGAAGCCATCAAGCCCGTCTTGGGGGATTACTATCATTATGATGACACTCCATTTTACAAGGCTATGTGGAGAGAAGCTAAAGAATGTTTGTATGTGGAGGCAGAGGAGAATGGAGACCAGAAAAGTGGTGTCTACTGGTACAAAAATAAGCTCTGAGTGACTGCATATGTAGGAAAGTGTATGATTTAAGATATTTGATATGTAAAAATTAGTATGCATTTACCTTTACCTAGCTACATTCCTTTATATATTTTCAATATTATTGTGAGATAATATTGAAGCCCAAAGTTATGATTTAAGAAATGCAAAGTACTTGCAATTTCAAGGCAAAGAAATTTGACATAAAAAGCAATCAATTTGTAATTTCTACATAAGAAACTCTTTCATAACCAGGGGGAATGTATCGATAGTACATAGAAATCGTAAGAGTACAACCTAAAAGATTGAAAATTTCATGATCCACACAGCCTTTGCAAAATCGAATCTATAAGTTTATTCTTGCTCTTCATGTTCTCAAGGACAGATGTTATTAACGCAGATGCATATTTTCATAAAATTTAAAATACACTAGGAAAAAAAAAATAGAAAGGTAGCATTATTGATCTTATATGCACATTTATAATAGGCTTGCATCATCCTCTTCCATCCAAATATCCCACATAGCAAAATAGAACATGCACAGTTCCACGTAGCCACCTTGTAAGTAGCCTGACCTCAGAGCTTAGCTCCTCAAATATATCTCTTCTCTCTGTTACATATATCTATCCTCTGCTATCAAGTAATTCAATATATTTTGAAGATTTTAGAGGCAGACTTAGGTGGGTAATTCTTGCCATTGGAATTGCTGTATCACTAACATTGTGCACAACACTCCTCTGTCCTTACTCTTTTCATTTACTACTATCTGATCAGTGTATCCGTCATTCTCGGTATTATTTCCTCTGCACTATATATTTTTTAAATGTTAATTTTCCATGCTATTATCAAATTTCTTACAATTGCATCACTGAAAATGCACGTTGGCTTCTTTGTTGGATAGATTTATGTCAATACAATTAGTGGTTCTTGGAAAGGCAATAACCACTGATCATCACTAAACATATTCATTTGATCATCACTTTAAATATACATTTGATTAACATAACCTGGGAGCACTTTGTTTATGCTACAGAGAAATTTGTTTCAGAAATATATATTTTGTAAATTTAAGGGAGTATTATTATGGGGTAATATATTGTTTCTTAATGAGTTCATCATCATTTTGGTTTTTTCAGGTTTTCTCCCAAAGATACAAGGTTGATCTAAGTTGCTAGAATTGGTTATCTAACCGTCCCTTCAAACAAAATGGATGACAAATCTTTTCTTATAGCAATGTATCCATGGTTTGCGATGGGTCATCTTACTACTTTTCTTCATCTTTCCAACAAACTTGCGGAAAGAGGCCATAAAATCTTCTTCTTTGTAACCTCCAAAACACTTCACAAGTTGGAACAATTTAATCTTCACCGAGACCTCATTGTTTTCATACCGATCACTGTCCCACATGTTGAAGGCCTCCCTCCTCATTCAGAAACAACCGCTGATATTACCTATCCCATGCAGCCTAATCTTATGACTGCCATGGACATGACACAGCCCATAATTGAAGCTTCTCTTAAAGAACTCAAACCCCATTTTGTTTTCTTTGACTTCACCCATTGGTTGCCATCCATGGCTCGCCATTTAGGTATTAAGACTATTTATTATTGCACCCTAAGCTCTGCAGTTACAGCATACTTGAGAACTCTCAAGAATATACAACTGACAGAAACTGGTTTGATGGAACCTCCTGAAGGATTTCCTCTTACATCAATGATCAGGCTGTACGCCCATGAAGCTCGCCAAATGATTGATCAAGGTGGAAGAGAATTTGGCAAAGACATATCATTCTTTGAACGCATTTTGAGCTCTTACACTGAATGTGATGCCGTTGCTTTCAAAACTTGTCGAGAATTAGAAGGTCCGTACTGCGAATATGTTCAAAATCATTTCAAGAAGCCTATTCTACTTGCAGGGCCAGTTGTGCCAGAGCCACCAACTTTAAAACTTGATGAAAAATGGGCAAAGTGGCTGGGCGGGTGCAAGCCAAAGTCAGTCATTTTCTGCACATTTGGAAGCGAGTGTGTTTTAAGAACAGATCAGTTTCAAGAACTGGTACTGGGATTTGAGCTTACCGGTCTTCCCTTTTTGGCTGCCCTACGACCACCATTTGGCGCAGAGATTATAGATGCAGCATTGCCCGAAGGTTTTGCTGAAAGGATTCAAGGAAGAGGTGTAGTAGATGGAGGATGGATTCAGCAGCAACTAATATTGGCACACCCATCTGTGGGGTGCTTTGTTACCCATTGCGGATATGGATCTTTGTCGGAGGGCTTGCTTAATGAATGCCAATTAGTACTGCTACCAAGCGTGGGCGATCAATTTATCAATGCAAGGATGATGAGCAGAGATTTAAAATTGGGAGTGGAGGTAGAGAAAGAAGAAGATGGCATGTTTACTAGACTTGCAGTTTGCGAGGCTATACAATTAGTGATGGATATTGACAGTAAAGTTGGGAAGGAGGTAAAACAAAACCATGGCAAGTTTAGAGAGCTTCTGCTGCAGAAGGGGTTTGAGAATTCTTATATTGATGGTTTTTTCCAGAAAATGCAAGAACTTTTACAATGATGTTCTACTAGAGTTGCATTTAACAAGTTTCAACCCTTGCTAATCATCATCTTATCACTGGTACCTTCAGTTTAATTTCGCTTCCAAAAACCAACTTTTTCTTTTGCATTTAACAAGTTTCAACTCTTGCTAATCATCATCTTATCACTGGTACCTTCAGTTTAATTTCGCTTCCAAAAACCAACTTTTTCTTGATTATAATAAATCAACTTTAAGAGAAAAATCAGTTGATGCACACTTTTGGATAAATTGATGGTGCTTTTTTATTTAAATAAAGATCCAAATGGATAATGAAGCTTATGGCATTGATAATAAGACTATTAACACTCTTTCGACTTGTTATTCTTTATCAGTTGCCAAATATCGAAAGTTCTCTTCACAGTGCAAAGTACGAGTGACATATGCCAGCTTTAGTGAACGTGAAAGTTGAAAAATATGGTCTCTCTGCTTTTTCAGTTTGTGAGTGATTGATGGTTAATCCGCAACGTTCCCCATGAAAAACTCCAATTACAATAGCTGATATAAAAAAGGCTAGTGAATTCCCCATTGTTTTAACCCTTCACTAATTGACCTTATTGTTTGCTTCCTCCTGTATTACATTGCCACAAGTTATTTTCCCCTCCTGAAATTCAATGGCTTAATAGATAATATTATATTTTAACTATCAAAGCAAATGATACAGTCTCTTATGCAAATGGGACAGTCCTTTTACAAATGAGACAATGTATGGGACAGTCTCAATTAACTACAGAGTGTAAATAGCAGTAATTAAAATGTAGAATGCTGAAAAAACTCTATAAGTAAAAACACCATAAGTTTTCACTTGGTTCGGCCCCTACACGTAGTCTATGGCCTACATCCAAGTTCCTATGCCAACTAGCATAGAGAATGTATTATATTCACTTAAAACAAAGTACTTACAAACTTTCCTTGATTACAAACTTGACCCACTTGAAAGAAACATTTCCCTAGCACACAACTACTTGGCCTTCCTCTTGTAATCAAACTCCCACAACCCGGGACAAGTGATATAATACACCTTTTAGATACAAGAATAAAATGAGAAATATTACAACTCAAACTAGGCTTCTTGTTTAACTGGATGTATATCTCGGGTATAAAGAACAAGAAGGTATTTTCAGATAATAAAAGATTGACGTGAAAACATTAGCCACAAATCTGAAATAGTGAGTTATATTTATAGGCAAAGTTCTAACAAATTTATTTTCAAACAAAGGATAAGATAGATAAGATTTGAAAACAAGTTTGTTTGAAAATATTTGAATGAATACTTGAGAAACTAATCTGTTAGTTGTTTGAAAAAGATAAACCAAGTAAAAGATAAGTTTTGAATAATTCAAACTTGGTTTATAAGATAGGGTTTGTTTGAGATAAGATTTATCCAGATAAACAAGATATACACAAACCCTAACAACCTAAATACTGCAAGATAAACTCCTGAAAAGTCTGAACAAGTTGCAGTCTGATAAGCATTGCTATGATCTCGGATGTTTCCAATCTGTTTTCTACATTCTGTTGTTAAGAACCCTTATCATCATAAACACGTAAATTAACATTCTCCCCCTTTTATGATGATGACAAAGAAAGCATAAATGCCCCCTATCAAAAACACTAAAGGCCTGTAAAATAGAGTTAGATATAACAGAATATAATGCAGTTTAACAGATATATGCAACAGATACATAAATGAGACAATATACAAAAATATATAAAAGAAACAGTCTCAAATAAACCATCATAAGAACAACCCACCCATTCAACCAGGGTGTCCAGTTGTCTTAACATTCAAACACACAATCAAAGTTTAAAGCATCACAAGAACATCAGGAGCATGTATAACATATAGTCTTAAATAAACCAAATGTCTTAAAACAAAATACAAACTTCTCCCCCTTATCATAAAAGGGCCTCAGTCAGAGTCGTCATCAATATCAACTGGAGCCTTGCCTTTCCCTTTGCCTGCGACACAAACTTTGTTTCGGAGCCCAACTTAAAGAACGGCTTTACAAACTCTTTTTCCCAGGCCTTAGCCGAGGAAACCAGACCCTCTTGAAGGGTTCCAAACTCAAAGTCCAGAGTCTTAGATAACTTAACATCAGAAGCATGCAAAATAGATAGCTTTGCATTGATCGAATCCAAGGAAGAACAAACAAACTTACGAAATAACTCAAACGAAGCATGCATCATACTAACCGTGAGGTTAGCGAACCCAAAGTCTCAAGAGACGCAAATTGTTGATTAATATTAGCCAAAGCGGCAGAATTTTCATTTAATTTAATCAACAAGGAATTAAGCAAAGTGTTTGTAGGCTGATCAAAGGGGTCAGACGCATAGTTTGGGGACTTAGGAATTCCACCAACATTCCTATGAGAATCATCAAAAACTAACTCATTTGACTCAGAAACAATTAAACCATTCAAGGTTAACACTGACAAATCAAAAACAACCGAAATTTTGTCAGACACAGAAGTAGGGGTCAACGCACGAAAGTATTCAAACACACGAGACAGAAGACCAGGGTACGGTAAATATATAGAACCATGGTTGACACAATGACTCATATTTGTTATAATTAACAAAACAATATCACACTGGATCTTTTTTATAAAAACAGACATAAGAATAGAATCTTGGAAGGTTACCCTATCACGACCAGATTTGCGAGGAAGTACGTTTGTATGAAATAATTGAAACAATACAAGAGAGACTGCGGTTAAATTATTTACCAGAGGTTTGACAAATACTGAAACGAAATTGTCGCCAAGAATAACTTTGAGCTGTTCCTCGTACTGAAGGCCGGGGATATCTTGAAAAGCTTGATGAGTAGTTGAAGGACAAATTCCCTTGTCAGAAATGCCTGTAAGCCTTGCGAGTAGATCAACTTTAAAACAAATCGGATTCCCTTGCACCTCCGAGAACACAATATTACCATCCAGAATACGAAGCTTGGCATAAAATTCTTTCACTAACTCGGGATAAATAACCTCTGGGGGCGACAACAACGACGAACAGTCAACTGACTCAAACAATTCCACAATACCGTCTTTCTTCAAAAGATCCAAATCACACAGGCGTTCCTTCAAAATTAACTTTGACATCACCTTCGAAACATTTTCTTTTGCATGTCGTTCAAAAGAACTTTCAGATGCTCCGCTAGACGCTTCAGATTCCAATTTACCGACTCTTTAACGCTTTGAGCCCGAGGCTCCATCGGCTGGGGTTCTTTGAGAGGCGGATCGAGAACGGGTGAATGGAGTCCATTTACGTGCCATGGATAAAGATTGAGAAAGTAGAAGAGAGATGAAAAAGGTTTGAGTGTTTTTAGGAGAGAGTAGGTGAATAAGAAAACGAATAGGTGAATAAGATAGGTTTAAATAGAGAAGAGAACTGAAGAGTTAGTGATTGAAGAGGAAACGAACAGATGCAAGACAAAAGTGATGTACTGAAAGAACGATACATGCATGAAATACGAGGAAGTGATAAATCTAATCAAAAGATATCCTAAATCTATTGGCAATAAACACGCAACAACATACGGACTAATAAAAAAAATGCTATTAAACACAAAGTCACAAACATGAATGCATGTAATGTAATGACTGAGAATTTTGCGTCGTAATTAAGAAAATAAAGTATGTGTTATGTGATGAGATTATAATTATGTGACTAAGTGATGATTATTTGTCTTATCTGTATACTAGAGTTTAGGAGCGTGAATAAAAACGTTCCAATTTAAAGAGTCAGCGTAGAAATTAAGCTTGGTGTCGGGCCGTCAGGTAGAACGGAACCCGTCCTAATATGGAAATTATATAATATAAAATGAGAGTTATATGTGAAGTGAATGAATAAAGTATTTCGTCTTAAGAGACGTGTTGATTGGCAAAGATAATGAGAATCGTAATCGAAACGCTGAGCGTCGGGCCGTCAGGCTGAACGTGACCCGGTACTCGTAAAAGAGGATAAGGATTAAAGAGGGATAGATTCTATGATCATACCTGAGTCATTATGTGACTATATGTGTGTGATTGCTTGACTGTGTGCATGACTATGTGTTCTGTGTCAATTTTGTGAATTTTAAAGGAATTACGTGATTTAAGTAAAGGTTTAATTAACCTTCGCGCATTTTTATAAAATCATCCGAGAAGGATAAAAATATGGGATTTGTTTTGTTACCTTCGTAATGATCCTAGAGACTTTTTAAAAATAATAAGAGAATTTGACTGTTGATCTTTGCATTTTTAAATCAATTTTATGTGAAAATTGTATTTATTAAAGCAAGTTTGCAAAATTCATATAAAATCAACCGTTCGCTCAAATTCTTATTATGAGTGCTAATTTCTAGACCTACGTGTTAAAATTGTCATTTTCAATAATCCTCGACTTTCCGAGAGAGAAATATTTTTATTTTGAATTTCGTTGTATTTGAGTAAAAAGAGAAAGAAAGTGCAAATTAAAAAGGGAGTTATTAGATTACCATTTTGCCCTTGTGTTGGTGGAGTATAAATTACTCCTTCCTCCCCATTTTCTTCTTTCTTTTCCGTGCACTCACTCTTTTCTCTCCTCTTTTCTTTCACTCTCTCTCTCTCTCTCACTCGAACAACTCTCTCTCGGCTCTCTCTTCAATCTCTCTCGGTATACCTCTTTTTTCCTTGATCAAACTCATCAATCATCCCTAATTCTTCTTGCTAAACACTTATGTATAGGTAGAAGTATGTGCATGTGTGTGATTAGACTTGCATACCGAAGTGTGTGTGTGTTTTTGGGTTCAGTTTTTAGCCAAGAACCGAGGGCTTGCTTGATTAGTTCGTATCCTATGATTATTGTGCTGAAATCAGTTTGCATGTGGTGTTGATGCATTTCTTTTGAGAAATCGGGGGTTTCGTGGTTGCCACCGGTGATGAACTCCGGTGAACCGGTGGTGAGCTATGATGTTAAAAACTGAGCTCTAGAACTTTAAGATCACTTATTTATGTTTGCATGTTGTGTTTTGATTAAAAGGCCGAATGGCCCTTACTATTTTAAGGAAATCAAGTTGATTATATTGAAATGCATGAGTCATTGATTTCATGTTGAAATATAGGTGGATTTGTGATTCAAGGATTAAGAATATCAAGTTGCATGATTGTTTTTGAAAAAGGCCGAATGGTTTTAATCTTTAAAGTAGTTTGATTTGAATTAACTTGTTTAAAATGATGATGGATTGTTATTAGATTAAAAAGGAATGAAATTATTGTTGCATGCTAAGTTTAGGTTCGAATTTTTGTGTTAATAAGAAAGGAAATTGATTTTTGTGAGATAATCTTGGTAAACACTAAGTATAAATGGCCTAAAAGTGATTGCATGCTAGTTTTAAAGAGGATCAAGATGTGCATGTCATTGATTTGTCCTTGAGAAGTAACATTGAGTTTTGCCGAATTAAATTAAGTTAAAAAGGGACTAATTTGATGAATGAATGGATGCATGTTGTGATTTAGGTGAAACTCGATTGTGTTAAGAAACTTAGTTGGCTTACTTGATAAAGATAAAGTGTTTGATATCATGATAAGTTAAAATTGAATTGCATGCGCGCAAGTATGTATGATTTGGCTCAAATTTTTATGATTAAAATGAAGAAGGATGATACTTTAATAGCTTTGAATGAGTTGTGTGTATGTATGTGAGTTAAAGTGAGAATTTGGTTAATTTTGTGTGATAGGGACGAATAGGCCATAAGGAATGAAAGTCAAATTACTTGGTTTTTATGATATTCGTATGCTCGAGTCAAGGATATAATCGAGTTATCGTATAGTGTGATCGTTCCGGGAACGAGAGTTGGGAATCTAATTAAGATTTTGGTTTTATTGTAGATTCGGAGCGTGAGGGCATTCAGGCTAGGAAATGAAAGGATTTACTAGGTGGCAGTAGTTCAACCCTCAGGAAAGCAAATTCAGGCAAGTAACTCTGATTACTTGTGTAAATGATTATAAAGGAAATGTTGTTCATACCATGTAGAGTATTGAACTGTTTAAGCATGAAACCCTAGTTTTATGAGACCCATATTTTATGAAACCCTGTTATTGATTTAAAGAATCCCTGTTCTTGATAACCTGTTATTGATAAGCCTATTGATTTCACTCATTGATAACCTGACCTTTCTGTTCAAGTTACCTATAATGCCATGAATCATATTGAACCTATTGATTATCTTGGTTAACCCTGTTTAATTATATTCTGTTTCTCTTGATCACCCTATTGACCCCTAAATCAATGTTTATCCTTCTAATTTGGTGCCTTGTTATCCTTGGCACAAAATTCTTGTGAATTATTCCTCGCGTATCTTTGATTCACTCCCTGAACTTTGTTTCTTTAAAATCCGATTTAAGAATGAGTTTCGACTTGAAAGAGTCTGAATGATTTCAAATGCTTGGTAATGATAAAATGAATTTTAGAAAACCTATTTGTTTTTCCAACTCAAGGTTTTCCAAATGAATTCCTGATGGATTGGATTGAGACGTAAGAGGCTAGTGGGACTAGTCCAGTCATAGTAAGAGGCTAGTGGGACTAGTCCAATTTAAGGCTGAAATTATGCCGATTGGTACCTTAAAGACCGGAATGGAGGTCGATACGGGCTGATCACCCGTATATAATGAAATGGAAAGATAAAGTGATCCAATCAAGGGTTCTAATTGATTATTTAAAAGGGAACTGAAACTTTTATTCAGTAAATTGATTTTGGAAATGAAAATGGTTTATATTGCCTTGAAAAGATTTGATTATGTTATTATGGAGCTTAAAGCTCGAGAACCCTGATTCTTGAAATTGTTGATCATATGATTGATTCTATCTTGAAATACTGTTGCTTTCCTCTATCGAAAGATCTATTTTGATCCTATAATGATTTTTGATGAATGTCGGCTTTCGTCCTGTTTCGAGCCTTGTTTCTTGAAAGCCCTACTATTCTTCAGATACCTTTCCTTATCCTAAAGAAAAAAAATGGAAATCTGCCACCTAGATTAATTAAAATAGAATGCCCTAGTTGGTTCAAAGTATATTGAGATTTAATATTGTAGAACTGGTATATAGTTACTTGCTGAGTTTTATACTCATTTGTTTTGTCTTAATCTAACCATGGCAGTTAAGCAAGAAGATGGCCAGGCTTAGGCGCACTACTCGTAAGAGCGTACCTGGTGGTCCCTACCGTGTTGAGGGCTTCCGGTTGCCAGAGCAGGTAGTGGTTTTTATGAGTGAGCTCGCGCCTAGAAAGAGGTGTATAAAGATACAATGGGTTATCTGTCGGTTCCCAGCCGGAATCGATATTGATTATTTTATAATATTTTGGGTTTGTAAGTTATATCTTGTGATTGGTAGTTGTAATCTTGTCTCATACTTTATCCTGTTGATCCTGTTAGTAGTTAATCGGGGTTTATGCATATTTAATTATTAGATTAGAGGTGTGTGAGTCCTCATTCCCTAACCCCGAGATTGAGGGCGTCACAAGTTGGTATCAGAGCTACAGGATCTAGTCCCTGAGACAAGTTAGGTTTTAAAAAGGGTATTTTGGGAATATATCTATATCACGAGAGAGTTCGACTCATGTAGAGTTGAGTTAGACTATTAGGTATAGTCTAAGGAAAATGTTGATTGGTAAAGTGGAAACTAGAGTTAGGGTGTGAGTTAGCTGGAAGTTTTATTTAACCCTAACATTGTTTCTTGGTTGCTATTTTGTGTTTTCTCTCAGGATCCTAGTAGTGGTAGTGACTCAGACTCAAAGATTAGCTTGACTGGTACCCCTGTGGACCCCGTTCCACCCTCTCCAGAGAAGCCTGTGTTAGTTCAAACCCAGAGGAGGACCCTTCTGAGAGTAGTGAGATCCCCATGCAGATTTCACCCCTGAGGCCAGATTCAGAGACCCCTGCCCCTGAGCCAGAGTCGGAGATGCCTAAGACTGTTCCTGTCAGTGTTGGTGGCAAGTTAGCCCAGGACCGAGACTTTGTGTACTCCCGCATTCCTGAGTTGGGAGCTTTGGTGGATAGACTAGCCAGAGAGTCTAGGCAGAGTGCTTCTGTTATGGATGATGAGTGGCGAGTTCGGGTGAAGATGGTGGAACAGGTTGCCAAGAGGAGATTGGATGAGGGACCATCCACTAGTGATGCTGATGCTGAGGCCCGGAGGCTGCATAAGATCATTCGCTGGATGTTGGTTGTGTTGAGAGAGATTCTAGATGATTAGACGGGACTGTTGGTTGAGCCCGTAGATTGTTGTTGTTGTTTTCAGCGTCGGTAGGCTTTGGGATACTTGGTCAGATGCCGGGATCCCTTTTTCATTTATCTCGTTGTATTTCAGACCAGTGTAGTAGTAGTAGTAGTTGGAAGTTAGGGGTAGATAGGGGGATGTTTTCCAGTTTTTCCTCTGTTTAACCCTGCTATTTATTGTACCTTGTTTCAGAACCCTAATATCCAGAATATTCCCTATATAACCTTTGATTAAATAAATCTATTATCTTGTTTTCCTTTGTGCACCTTGATTATCTTATAAACTGTTCTCAATGCCATGTTTTAAATACAACCATGTTTTCGTATAACCATGTTTAAAGATCATAAAACCCTATTCCGTGCCATGATAAAACAACACTGATATGAGAATTATGTAGTAATAGGATTGCATGTGTAAATTGGGTAAAACTTAAAACCCACAAAAGAGATTTCATAAAAAAATTGTTGTTATATATATGCCATGCTATCGTATTGCTAAATAATTGCTCAATCAGGTTTGTAAGAAATGGCCAACTCACCAGATCACCAAGAAGAAGAAATTCCCACCCAAGACCCAGAAATAAACCCAGAAACCACTATGATGAGCAGACTTGCTCAACTTTTGCAACAACCTGTGGCCCCAAAAGTTAGAAATTTCAAGCACTTTCAATCTGTTCATCCTCCAGAGTTCTTAGGTTTGCCAGAACCGATTAAAGCGCAGTCGTGGTTGAGAGAGATGGAAAAAGCCTTTGAGTTAGCAGAAGTTAAGGATGATAAGAAAGCTCAGTACGCAAGTTACTATCTGAAAGATGAAGCAAGTTTCTGGTGGGAGTCGTCTAAGGTGTTGTTGGAAGGCAAAGACTTATCTTGGGAGAAGTTTACCGAGATGTTTCTGTAAAAGTATTTGCCAAGCTATATGCAAGATCAGTTGGAGATGAAATTCTTGGATCTTAGACATGAGGAAATGTCGGTAGCAAAATATGAGGTGAAGTTTTCGGAATTGTCAAGGTTCGTACCTGAGTACGTGAATACTGAAGCAAAGAAGGCTAAGAGGTTCCAGCAGGGACTTAAGCCATGGATTAGGAGTCAAATAGCAATGTTGGAGATCAAGAACTATGTTGCATTGGTTCAGAAAGCAATGATAGTGAAAGGTGAGCGGGAAGCTGCTCGAAGAGAAAATGAAGGAAGAAAGAGGAAGTTTGAAAGCTCTGAGCAAGAGCAAGGAAGCTCAAAGTTCAGAGGGAAGTTTGGGAAGAATGGTGGAGGTCAGAACCAAAAGTTCTAGAAGTTTAGACCCGGGAATGGAGCTCAGAAGAACCGTTTCCAGAAAGCTGGACAACCGGGAAAGGATAGCAGACCCCAGATGCAAGAATGCAGGAACTGTGGAAAGAGACACCCAGGGAGGTGTAATAAGCTAGACATAACATGTTTTAAGTGCAACCAGAAGGGGCATTATTCTTCAGAATGTTCAAATGGAGTAAGGAAACCTGATTTGGCCTGTTTCAAGTGTGGCAAAGTGGGCCATATGGCTAGAAATTGCAAGGAGCCTGTGCAGAAGGCTAATGTTCTCAAAATTACTGGACCGCCGTCTCTCCCAGCACCATCAGCTCAACCCAGAGCTAGAACCTTTAACATGACAATGAAAGATGCGGTGCAAGATATGGACGTGGTAGCAGGTATGCTTGTTATAAACTCAGTAGAAGTAAAAGTTTTGATGGATTCTGGAGCAACTAGATCTTTTATCTCTGAAAGTATTCTTGATAAGTTAAATTGTGTTGCGTACCCTCTAGAGCCTAATTTGATTATAGAGGTAGCAAATCAAGAGAAAGTTGTTGTTAATAAGATTTGCCCTGATTGTGATGTGTCTATAGAAGGTTGACACTTTTTTGCTGCTTAATTCCTTTTAAGTTAAAAGAATTTGAGGTTATACTAGGAATGGATTGGTTGTCAAACCATGAGGTGCAAATAGAATGTAAAAGTAAGTGTAACGACCCGTACTTGTGGACTATTAAATCTAAATACAAAACTAAAAGCAAATACAATTTCTTGATTAAAAAGTCTATTACAGAGGTCACTATTACAAAAGCGCAGCTAAAAGCGGAAGCCCAAAGGTCAATCTACTCCCATACTAAGATCCTCGAACTCCAATGATTTCCAACTCGAATCTCGGACAAAACCTGAAATTGTAAGTAATGAGCTACGAAGCCCAGCAAGAGACCAATCGATCCAACTAGTAGGCCAAGCAACTTATACACACATAACAAAATATGATAATATATACGATACGATATACGACATACGAAACAAATACTTTCGATACATATTCCTATTCTTATTCGATACACACAATACACATACCACATAAACAACAATAATTCAAAATCAATAACTCATGCCACGACCACTACAACCCGGTGATAACGGTCCTAAATTTTCATAAAACTGTCACTACAATCCGGTGACTGCGGTCCTAAGTTCTTATTCGATATTTTAACAAACCATGGCACAAATCAAAGATCTCAAATTATCGTCTAGACATCACATATACACATCGATACATATTCTATATCACATAATAATATCAAATATATGATCACTTAGCCCAAGTTTTGATAATCAAATATAAACGCACAACACACAATTTTGAAAACACTAGCAAGATTGATCGAAAACTTACCTCAAAATCTGACCAGATCTGAATATAGCTTTTTTGACCCTCTAAACGACGATTTCTTGGAAAACACAAAACACGAAAGTTGTAGAGAACGAAAAGAGCTTTCCGAAAAGTCCAGGATCACTGAATTCTGACTTAAGATGAATTTTCTACGAATTTTACAAGACTGCTGAATTTTATGAATAAAGACCTACGAATTTTAATGATTAAAACGAGGAAGACAAATAGAATGTATTTATAACGATACAAAACCCTATTTCTTAACCTACAAGTTATCCATATTAGAATCTGATCCAAATTTTAGGCATGTTATTCTAATTCAATTTTAAATCCTAATCTTAATCAAATTTTAATACTTTTTTCTATTATTCTATTATTAATCGAATTCTAAAAAAATTACGGGATATTACATACTACCCTCCTTAAAAAGAATTTGGTCCCCAAATTCCCAACAATCCTAAAGTTCGAGACACATCTACCCCCTGATCTACCAAAGGTCAAACTATGGTCCACAAGATCGAATCCTAGGGAATGTACTAGTCCCATACCTAATACACTCCGAAAGACAGCCTGCTCTGATACCAACTGTAACGACCCGTACTTGCGGACTATTAAATCTAAATACAAAACTAAAAGCAAATACAATTTCTTGATTAAAAAGTCTATTACAGAGGTCACTATTACAAAAGCGCAGCTAAAAGCGGAAGCCCAAAGGTCAATCTACTCCAAAACTAAGGTCCTCGAACTCCAATGATTTCCAACTCGAATCTCGGACAAAACCTGAAATTGTAAGTAATGAGCTACGAAGCCCAGCAAGAGACCAATCGATCCAACTAGTAGGCCAAGCAACTTATACACACATAACAAAATATGATAATATATACGATACGATATACGACATACGAAACAAATACTTTCGATACATATTCCTATTCTTATTCGATACACACAATACACATACCACATAAACAACAATAATTCAAAATCAATAACTCATGCCACGACCACTACAACCCGGTGATAACGGTCCTAAATTTTCATAAAACTGTCACTACAATCCGGTGACTGCGGTCCTAAGTTCTTATTCGATATTTTAACAAACCATGGCACAAATCAAAGATCTCAAATTATCGTCTAGACATCACATATACACATCGATACATATTCTATATCACATAATAATATCAAATATATGATCACTTAGCCCAAGTTTTGATAATCAAATATAAACGCACAACACACAATTTTGAAAACACTAGCAAGATTGATCGAAAACTTACCTCAAAATCTGACCAGATCTGAATATAGCTTTTTTGACCCTCTAAACGACGATTTCTTGGAAAACACAAAACACGAAAGTTGTAGAGAACGAAAAGAGCTTTCCGAAAAGTCCAGGATCACTGAATTCTGACTTAAGATGAATTTTCTACGAATTTTACAAGACTGCTGAATTTTATGAATAAAGACCTACGAATTTTAATGATTAAAACGAGGAAGACGAATAGAATGTATTTATAACGATACAAAACCCTATTTCTTAACCTACAAGTTATCCATATTAGAATCTGATCCAAATTTTAGGCATGTTATTCTAATTCAATTTTAAATCCTAATCTTAATCAAATTTTAATACTTTTTTCTATTATTCTATTATTAATCGAATTCTAAAAAAATTACGGGATATTACAGTAAGAAAGTGAAGTTAAGAACCAGGGATGGTGAGGAAGTGATATTTAAAGGAAAGAGGCAAGAGAAGAAATTTCTAACGGCTATTGAGGCGAGAAGATTAATACGTCAAGGATGCGAAGTTTATTTGGCTAATGTCGTAGACGTGGAAAAAGAATTTGTAAAGATCGATGATATTCCGGTAGTAAGAGATTTTCCGGACGTGTTTCCTGATGAATTGCCTGGACTACCTCCAGACAGAGAGATCGAGTTTATGATTGAATTGGCTCCTGATACGGAACCAGTATCGAAAGCTCCCTATCGCATGGTGCCAGTTGAAATGAAGGAATTGGCAGCTCAGTTGCAAGAGTTGTTGGATAAAGGAGTAATCCGACCGAGTGTATCCCCGTGTGGCGCACCGGTGTTGTTTGTAAAGAAAAAGGATGGAAGCATGCGATTGTGTATCGATTACCGTGAGCTGAATAAGTTGACGATCAAGAATAAGTACCCTCTACCGCGAATCGATGACTTGTTCGACCAATTGAAAGGAGCTTCGTGTTTTTCAAAAATTGATCTAAGATCTGGGTATCATCAATTAAAGATCAAAGCGGAAGATATACCCAAGACAGCGTTCCGAACAAGATACGGACACTATGAGTTTTTGGTGATGGCATTTGGCTTAACGAATGCGCCAGCTGCATTTATGGATCTTATGAACAGAGTGTTCAAGCAGTATTTGGACAAGTTCGTGATTGTGTTTATCGACGATATACTGATTTACTCCAAGACGAAAGAAGATCATAAGGAGCATTTGAGGATTTCCTTGGAAATTCTGTGAAAAGAGAAGCTATATGCAAAGTTTTCAAAGTGTGAATTTTGGCTAAAGGAAGTGCAATTTCTTGGTCATGTAGTCAATAAAGAAGGAATTAAAGTGGACCCAGCCAAGATAAAAGCTGTAATGAATTGGGAAAGACCCAAGACTCCGACGGAAGTCAGAAGTTTTCTGGGATTAGCTGGATACTATAGAAGATTTGTGCAAGATTTCTCAAAGATTGCCGTTCCGTTGACAAAGTTGACCAGAAAGAATGAGAAGTTCGTTTGGACAGAAAAGTGTGTGGAAAGTTTCCAAGAGTTAAAGAAGAGATTGGTAACCGCCCCAGTGTTGGTATTACCAGATGATAAAGGGGAATTTGTGATATTCAGTGATGCTTCATATAAAGGACTTGGATGCATGTTAATGCAACACGGGAAGGTAATAGCATATACGTCAAGGCAACTCAAGCCGCATGAGAAAAAGTATCCAACGCACGATTTGGAATTGGCAGCAATTGTATTTGCCCTTAAGATTTGGAGGCATTATTTGTACGGGGAAAAGTGCGAGATTTATACGGACCATAAGAGCTTAAAGTATATCTTTACTCAGAAAGAACTGAATATGCGACAAAGAAGGTGGTTGGAATTGATCAAAGATTATGATTGTGCGATAAACTATCATCCTGGAAAGGCAAATGTGGTAGTTGATGCTTTAAGTCGAAAGGAAAGGTTGAATATGTTAACGTCATCGGAAGAATTAATCAAGGACCTTGACAAAATGGAAATAGAGGTGCAGACTCCAGAATGTGGAGATGAAGTTATTTATGCAATGCTGTTTCAACCTGAAATTTTGGAAAAGATTCGATGCTGTCAAGAGCAAGTGATGAATCGCGAAAGGAATAAGTTGATGGGAGAAGAAATTAAAGCTCAAAAGGATAGAAAAGGGATATACCGTGTTAACTCACGTATTTGGATACCTAATGTTGTGGAACTAAAGCACGAGATTTTGCACGAAGCGCATAACTCGAGATTTTCAATTCATCCCGGGAGTACGAAGATGTACCGGGATTTAAAAGAAAATTATTGGTGGCCAAACATGAAAAAGGAAATTGCGGAATGGATAAGTAAATATTACACGTGCCAAAGAGTTAAAGCAGAACATCAAAGGCCAAGCGGATTGCTTCAGCCACTGGACATACCTGAATGGAAATGGGAACATATTGTGATGGATTTCGTGGTAGGATTACCTAAAACCAAGTCAAATCACGATGCGATTTGGGTGGTAATCGATCAGTTGACAAAGTCAGCACATTTCTTGCCGATAAACAAAAGGTTTTCATTAGAGAAGTTGGTCAAATTGTATTTGGATGAGATCGTGATGCGTCATGGAGTTCCTGTATCTATCGTGTCTGATAGAGATCCAAGGTTTAATTCGAGATATTGGCGACAATTCCATGATCATTTGGGAACGAAGTTAAAAATGAGTACGGCATATCATCCGCAGACAGACGGACAAAGTGAAAGGACAATTCAGACGATTGAAGACATGTTGCGAACCTGCGTAATAGATTTTAAAGGAAATTGGGACGATCATTTGCCCTTAATTGAGTTTTCCTACAACAACAGTTATCACGCAAGTATTGGCATGCCACCTTATGAAGCGTTGTATGGAAGAAAGTGTAGATCCCCTACTTATTGGGACGAAGTTGGCGAGCGCAAGTTAATTGGCCCAGAGCTAGTTTAGCAAACGAAGGAAAAGGTTGAAATGATACGAAAGAGATTAATTGCAGCTCAAGACCGACAGGCAACGTACGCGAATCAAGAATGAAAAGATGAGCAATTTGAAACTGGAGACAAAGTCTTGTTGAAGATATCTCCTTGGAAAGGTTTAACTCGATTTGGAAAGAAAGGAAAGTTGAGTCCAAGGTACATTGGACCATTTGAAGTATTGCGACAAGTTGGGAAAGTGGCGTATGAATTGGCGCTGTCGCCGCAAATGCAACATCTGCACAATATGTTTCATGTATCTCTCCTGAAAAAGTATAATGCTGATGCAAGCCATGTGATCGAGTTGGAACCAGTGGAAATCCAACCAGATTTATCCTATGTAGAACAACCACTGCGAATTTTGGATCGAAAAAAAGGACGCTTAGAAATAAAGTTGTACCTCAAATTAGAGTGTTGTGGAGAAATCCGTTAGTCGAAGAATCGACTTAGGAATTAGAAAGCGAAATGAAAGAAAAGTATCCCCATCTGTTTGCTTAGATTAGATTCTGGGGACAGAATCCTTTTAAGGAGGGTAGATTGTAACGACTGAGAATTTTGTGTCGTAATTAAGAAAATAAAGTATGTGTTATGTGATGAGATTATAATTATGTGACTAAGTGATGATTATTTGTCTTATCTGTATACTAGAGTTTAGGAGCATGAATAAAAACGTTCCAATTTAAAGAGTCAGCTTAGAAATTAAGCTTGGTGTCGGGCCGTCAGGTAGAACGGAACCCGTCCTATTATGGAAATTAAATAATATAAAATGAGAGTTATATGTGAAGTGAATGAATAAAGTATTTCGTCTTAAGAGACGTGTTGATTGGCAAAGATAATGAGAATCGTAATCGAAACGCTGAGCGTCGGGCCGTCAGGCTGAACGTGACCCGGTACTCGTAAAAGAGGATAAGGATTAAAGAGGGATAGATTCTATGATAAGACCTGAGTCGTTATGTGACTATATGAGTGTGATTGCTTGACTGTGTGCATGACTATGTGTTCTGTGTCAATTTTGTGAATTTTAAAGGAATTACATGATTTAAGTAAAGGTTTAATTAACCTTCGCGCATTTTTATAAAATCATCCGAGAAGGATAAAAACATGGGATTTGTTTTGTTACCTTCGTAATGATCCTAGAGACTTTTTAAAAATAATAAGTGAATTTGATTGTTGATCTTTGCATTTTTAAATCAATTTTATGTGGAAATTGTATTTATTAAAGCAAGTTTGCGAAATTCATATAAAATCAACCGTTCGCTCAAATTCTTATTATGAGTAATGGATAAAAAGCTAATTTCGAGACCTACGTGTTAAAATTGTCATTTTCAATAATCCTCTACTTTCCGAGAGAGAAATATTTTTATTTTGAATTTCGTTGCATTTGAGTAAAAAGAGAAAGAAAGTGCAAATTAAAAAGGGAGTTATTAGATTACCATTTTTCCCTTGTGTTGGTGGAGTATAAATTACTCCTTCCTCCCCATTTTCTTCTTTCTTTTCCGTGCACTCACTCTTTTCTCTCCTCTTTTTCTTTCACTCTCTCTCTCTCTTACTCGAACAACTCTCTCTCGGCTCTCTCTTCAATCTCTCTCGGTATACCTCCTTTTTCCTTGATCAAACTCATCAATCATCCCTAATTCTTCTTGCTAAACACTTATGTATAGGTAGAAGTATGTGCATGTGTATGATTAGGCTTGCATGCCGAAGTATGTGTGTGTGTTTTTGGGTTCGGTTTTGAGCCAAGAACCGAGGCCTTGCTTGATTAGTTCGTATCCTATGATTATTGTGCTGAAATCAGTTTGCATGTGGTGTTGATGCATTTCTTTTGAGAAATCGGGGGTTTCGTGGTTGGACACCCTAGAATGAGGGCACCGCCGTGAAGCCACCGCCACCGGTGATTGTAATAACCTCAATTTTTGGGAAATTTTTGAAACCCTTATGAATAGTATTTTTGCTGAATGAGAAAACTTTTCATGCCACACTATGTAGGGGTTCTGTTATTGATCTTCTGGGATATTATTAGTACTCTATGTGGTATATAAGTGTATGTAAAGATCGTCAGAATCCAATTTCCGAACACTTGGATTTTTCCCGGAAATCCACTAGATACAAAAAAGATTGAGTATAAGGTAACAGGATAAAACGGATTTAAATTAAAGGATTATAATAGAGGATCATAAAAAGGAATATAATGTATTGAGAAAGGTTAAGGGAACCTAAGTAATAAGATCCCGGGTATGATCCTTCAAACGATAAACGAAAACGAAAGTTAAGCGAACCGTATAACAGATCAGCGGTCATTAGGCAAACGATTAGGAAGTTAAGCAAAGAGATTAGAGGGAGTGATGTCACCCAACCAATGAGAGGAGGACAAATAGGGAAAGATGACATCACAACATGACATAGGCATGACATGGGAAGGAATGAGGTGTGGTTGAATGAGAACCACACAAATTCAAGGGCAACAAGGTAATTAACTAAATCAAACACAAAAACAAGCCAACCAAGCCAAGCAAAATCATTTTTCATCAAAATCAAAAAGCAACCAAGGCATGGTTCATCTTTGCTCTCGGCTTTTTACTATTCAAAAGGAAAGGAAATTCAAAAATCAAAGATCCAAGCTTCCTAAATTGGTGAGTTAATTCCCTAATCATCTTCATGCTTAGTTAGGGCTATATCATGAGTTTAGGCCATCAATTCCTTCTCCATCTTCTTCATTTAATCAAAGAAGAAGACTATGAATAGTGTTTTCAAGTTTTTAACTTGAAATTTTTCTTGTTTTCCTTGAAGATCCAAGCATTCCTAAGACTTCTCAAAGCTTCTTAAGGCTTCCTAGCTCCTCCCACCACTTCAAGGAAGGTATATCATCTCCAAACCCTAGATTCCTATGTATTATAAGATGATTTTGATTAGTAGGGTGATATTGTAGCTTGATGTTGTGATTTAGAGTTTGGGATTTGAAATGGTATTGAATTGGAATGGTAAATGTTGTTGTTTTGATTAAAAGAACTTAAGAATGGTTAAAGTTAAGCTTAGGCATAAGTATGAATGTTAAAATTGAATTGGTTGGGGTTGTTATGATGTGATAAGGATGGATGTTGGTTGTATGTTGGATTTGAGGTTGAATTGGGTTGGTTTTGAATGGTTTAAAATTGGGAAATCGCGTAAACATAGCCGTCGTAACGTCCGATTTTCTTTAGACTGTTTTTGTGCATAACATTAGGACTCGAGAACCCCCTGCTAGATTATGACCATTGCCATGTTTAGATAGCTCATGTTACGAGCTTCGTTTTGATATGTAGTTCGTTCGATTCCGATGCACGGTTTAGGAGAAACGACCGTTTCAAGTAACGGCATTTCGCGAACGAAACTTTTCCCCTCGCCTTACTTTGAAACATAGGTTAAAGACCAAAAAGGGTTAATTAATGTATGAAACATTTATGGTAAGTGTGTTAGGCAGTTGGTAAGACACTCGCGAAGGAATCGCCTTAAAACTCGTAAAGGTTAAATTATTAAAAATGGTGGAGCCGAGGGTACCCGAGTGACTTAAGCAAATCAGTAAGCGCAAAGCAAGCGTTAGAGTCTAAGTTAGTTAAAGTATAGATTTACAAGTGACTTTGGTTTAATTCCAACTTACTTGTTGTTTATAGGTTACCAGACTCGTCCCGAGCCTTTTATCACCCCAAGTCGCTCAGGCAAGTTTTCTACCCGTTATACTGTTGTTGTGATGTATATGTGTATATGCATGATCTTGTGATAAATGCATATTGGTTAATTAGCAAATATTGCAATATATTGAAGCATGCTGCTATGGTATATATATATGCATGCCTGTTTCACATTCTTTCCATATATATCTGTTGATTCAGTTGATAATACCTATGCTAGAGGATAGCGGTAATTTGCATATACCCTTAGTACAGGGACCCAAAGGTGAAAATATTTTCTAAAACCGGGAGTCGAGGATCCCGAGTAGATTTTGTATATATGGATATAAATATATATATATATATACTTATATATATATATGGTCATAGTTTTCAAAACTATTAATCGAATAAGGTTTATTCGATAACTTTAACTTTATTTTATTATTGAATATTATTTCGAATATTATTCGAAGGTGTATGACTCCTTTATATTAAATGAATATTATTTCAAATATTCATCCGAGGACTTATGACTCCTTTATGTTATTATTGAATATTATTTCAAATATTCATCCGAGGACTTATGACTCCTTTATTTTATTATTGAATATTATTTGAATATTCATTTGAGGATGTATGACTCCTTTATTTTATTATTGAATATTATTTGAATATTCATTTGAGGATGTATGACTCCTTTATTTTATTATTGAATATTATTTGAATATTCATTTGAGGATGTATGACTCCTTTATTTTATTTAATGAATATTATTTATAATATTCATTCGAGGTATTATGACTCCGCTTATTACTGAAATATATTCTTTATTTTATTAAAGAATAAGGTGTCGATAATCAAACTTATTTTTGATTATTCAAATAAAGATATTACTTTCGTATAAGTATATCTTTGATTAATTGCTATTCATTTCGAGTATAAGTTTTCCAACTTCTACCTCCATTATTCTTTATGGGAATATTATTTAAATAATAATATTCAGATATTTCTTTCATAAATGGGACTGATTTATTTCATAAATCAGCATTACTTCAAACATTCTTAAAAATGTTTTCGAGTCTTCAAAATGAATTTAAAAAGGGTAGAGCGGATCCCAAAACTTGTTTTCAAATTCAAGATCTTCCATTTTAAGGGGACTTGAATACTCGCTCAAAAATCTGAGGGATCCGGCTCTGTGGTGTATTTTATATTCGCAACACGGTTGCAGTTTTGGTAAATGACTTGATTACTTACCCAACGTTCGGGAAGTAAGTCCATCTATTGAGTCGGCATAAGCAACATGGGCTCAGTGGGCGTCCATGATAGTGTAAGTGGCTCAGTGGGAGTCCATCAAATGCATAAGTGGCTGAGTGGCAGTCCAGCATAAGGTCCTATTGAGACCAGGGTGATGACCAGTGGGGAATTCGTCCATCTACTAGTAGAAAAGGTTACTTATGGGTATCTTTGCCTGATCAGCAAGATATCTGGTTTATGCCAAATTCTTTTCCTTTCCAAATTTATTGGATATTGCAATTCTGTTCATACTTTACATGACAGAGGTTTTCAGGAAATTGTATAAAGAAGATGTATATGTGGATATATATATATATATCAGAACTTAATGAAGTATATCATAACTTCATTTCCTTTAATAATATTTCAAAGATTTAATCTATTCAAATCTTGTCTTATAGTCTCATCTATGTGATGAACTGTTGAAAACTCTTAATACTTTGAACAGTGGTAGTTCAAGTAGCTTTATAAATGATATAAGTGTAGGGAAGTATTTGGTAACTTCATCCCTTGTTTTTACTTATATCTAGTAAGTAATTATCTTACACTTGATAAAAGATTCTAGTAAGTATCCATTTAGATACTTATATTATTGTTATCACTACGTATTATCTTGCGAGCTGTCAGGCTCACTCTTGCTTTATTTCTTCATCACACAACAACAGTTAGGAAAGATGGCCAGACTCCAGCAGACCCAGCGCAAGCGCGTGGGAAGCGTCCCGCGTCTTCCCGATGATGTTGTAGCTGCTATACCTGCAGAGGTAGATCTATTGGTAGCTCAGGCATTCTATTTTGAGAATCAAATTATGTATAATTATAACTTGTGGCAGATAATGGCAATTAACTGTAAATTTATCAAGTAATCATTTTGGGTTGTAATAACTTTAAATTGTGGATTCAAAGACTTGTGATTATTTTGGATATTCATCTCTGAGACTATAACGTGTGGTGTGTGTGTTTATTGTGGGGTCACAGTACAGGGTAGTTGAGTAATTATTAAGATTGGGTGTTATTAAGGAAAATGGAACTCGTGACAACCCGGATCCCCGACCCCGGATTTGGGGGTGTTACAGTGATGAACTCCGGTGAACCGGTGGTGAGCTATGATGTTAAAAACTGAGCTCTAGAACTTTAAGATCACTTATTTATGTTTGCATATGGTGTTTTGATTAAAAGGCCGAATGGCCCTTACTATTTTAAGGAAATCAAGTTGATTATATTGAAATGCATGAGTCATTGATTTGATGTTGAAATATAGGTGGATTTGTGATTCAAGGATTAAGAATATCAAGTTGCATGATTGTTTTTGAAAAAGACCGAATGGTTTTAATCTTTAAAGTTGTTTGATTTGAATTAACTTGTTTAAAATGATGATGGATTGTTATTAGATTAAAAAGGAATGAAATTATTGTTACACGCTAAGTTTAGGTTCGAATTTTTGTGTTAATAAGTAAGGAAATTGATTTTTATGAGATAATCTTGGTAAACACTAAGTATAAATGGCCTAAAAGTGATTGCATGGTAGTTTTAAAGAGGATCAACATGTGCATGTCATTGATTTGTCCTTGAGAAGTAAAATTGAGTTTTGCCGAATTAAATTAAGTTAAAAAGGGACTAATTTGATGAATGAATGGATGCATGTTGTGATTTAGGTGAAAATCGATTGTGTTAAGAAACTTAGCTGGCTTATTTGATAAAGATAAAGTGTTTGATATCATGATAAGTTAAAATTGAATTGCATGCGCGCAAGTATGTATGATTTGGCTCGAATTTTTATGATTAAAATAAAGAAGGATGATACTTTAATAGCTTTGAATGAGTTGTGTGTATGTATGTGAGTTAAAGTGAGAATTTGGTTAATTTTGTGTGATAGGGACGAATAGGCCATAAGGAATGAAAGTCAAATTACTTGGTTTTTATGATTAAAAGGATGATTGAAAGTGTATAAGTAAATATTTAGGAATTTGTTGCTTGATTATAGTATGTGGCTCGAATTAAGGAGCAAAAGAAAAGGGAACTAAGTTGATTGATATAAGTGACGGTTATGAACGTAAATGTTTGGTTGTGAATAGGTCTTGTACTCGTAAAAGAGTCGTGTTAGTTTGATTTGAGAAATAGCCAAGGTCAAGTGAGTACACTTTGATTGCTAAGTATATAAGGATATAAAAGCTACGAGAAAGGATTATGCTATGTGCTAAGTGCTATGTGCTTATATGTATAAGCTATATTCGTATGCTCGAGTCAAGGATATAATCGAGTTATCGTATAGTGTGATCATTCCGGGAACGAGAGTTGGGAATCTAATTAAGATTTTGGTTTTATTGTAGATTCAGAGCGTGAGGGCATTCAAGCTAGGAAAGGAAAGGATTTACTAGGTGGAAGTAGTTCAACCCTCAGGAAAGCAAATTCAGGCAAGTAACTCTGATTACTTGTGTAAATGATTATAAAGGAAATGTTGTTCATACCATGTAGAGTATTGAACTGTTTAAGCATGTAACCCTTGTTTTATGAGACCCATGTTTTATGAAACCCTGTTATTGATTTAAAGAATCCCTGTTCTTGATAACCTGTTATTGATAAGCCTATTGATTTCACTCATTGATAACCTGACCTTTCTGTTCAAGTTACCTATAATGCCATGAATCATATTGAACCTATTGATTATCTTGGTTAACCCTGTTTAATGATATTCTGTTTCTCTTGATCACCCTATTGATCCCTAAATCAATGTTTATCCTTCTAATTTGGTGCCTTGTTATCCTTGACACAAAATTCTTGTGAATTGTTCCTCGCGTATCTTTGATTCACTCCCTGAACTTTGTTTCTTTAAAATCCAATTTAAGAATGAGTTTCGACTTGAAAGAGTCCGAATGATTTCAAATGCTTGGTAATGATAAAATGAATTTTAGAAAACCTATTTGTTTTTCCAACTCAAGGTTTTCCAAATGAATTCCTGATGGATTGGATTGAGACGTAAGAGGCTAGTGGGACTAGTTCAGTCATGGTAAGAGGCTAGTGGGACTAGTCCAATTTAAGGCTGAAATTATGCTGATTGGTACCTTAAAGACCGGAATGGAGGTCGATACGGGCTGATCACCCGTATATAATGAAATGGAAAGATAAAGTGATCCAATCAAGGGTTCTAATTGTTATTTAAAAGGGAACTGAAACTTTTATTCAGTAAATTGATTTTGGAAATGAAAATGGTTTATATTGCCTTGAAAAGATTTGATTATGTTATTGTGGAGCTTAAAGCTCGAGAACCCTGATTCTTGAAATTGTTGATCATATGATTGATTCTATCTTGAAATACTGTTGCTTTCCTCTATCAAAAGATCTATTTTGATCCTGTAATGATTTGTGATGAATGTCGGCTTTCGTCCTGTTTCGAGCCTTGTTTCTTGAAAGCCCTACTATTCTTCAGATACCTTTCCTTATCCTAAAGAAAAAAAAAATGGAAATCTGCCACCTAGATTAATTAAAATAGAATGCCCTAGTTGGTTCAAAGTATATTGAGATTTGATATTGTAGAACTTCTATATAGTTACTTGCTGAGTTTTATACTCATTTGTTTTGTCTTAATCTAACCATGGCAGTTAAGCAAGAAGATGGCCAGGCTTAGGCGCACTGCTCGTAAGAGCGTACCTGGTGGTCCCTACTGTGTTGAGGGCTTCCGGTTGCCAGAGCAGGTAGTGGTTTTTATGAGTGAGCTCGCACCTAGAAAGAGGTGTATAAAGATACAATGGGTTATCTGTCGGTTCCCAGCCGGAATCGATATTGATTATTTAATAATATTTTGGGTTTGTAAGTTATATCTTGTGATTGGTAGTTGTAATCTTATCTCATACTTTATCCTGTTGATCCTGTTAGTAGTTAATCGGGGTTTATGCATATTTAATTATTAGATTAGAGGTGTGTGAGTCCTCATTCCCTAACCCCGAGATTGAGGGCGTCACATGTAATAATTATGAAATAACACGGAACTTAATTCCCTATTAATCATAAAAATAAAAGATACACAACATATATCTAAATAGTATGACATAATTGATAATTAATCACAGAAAAATACATAAAATCACATAATAAATTACAGAGAACACATACCTAATTCACGACGCATTATACAAAATCTATCTTTAGCTAAGGGCTTAGTGAAGATATCTGCACGCTGTTTCTCAGTAGAAATATAGATAAACTTAATATTACCTTTAGAAACATTATCTCGTAGAAAATGGTGACGAACATCAATATGCTTAGTACGAGAATGCATGACAAGATTTTTAGAGATATTAATTGCAGAGGTATTATCACAATAAATAGGAATATTTGAGTAAGAAATACCAAAATCTTGCAATATTTATTATATCCATAAAATTTGAGCACAGCAACTACCAGTTGCAATGTACTCTCCTTCAGCAGTAGAAAGAGCTACGGATGTTTGCTTTTTTACTATGCCATGCAACCAAACAATCTCCTAAAAATTCACAAGGACCACTCGTGCTTTTTCTATCAACCTGTGACCCTGCATAGTCAGCATCTGAAAAACCGATTAAGTCAAAGGAAGAGGAGCTTGGATAAAACAATCCCAAGTCACTCGTACCTTTCAAATATTTAAAAATACGCTTAATGGCATTCAAATGAGATTTTTTAGGTTGAGATTAAAAATGAGCACACAAGCATACACTATACATAATGTCAGGACGTGAGGCAGTTAAATATAACAATGAACCAATCATACCTCGAAATTTAGTGACATCTAGAAGTGTACCTTGTTCATCCTTTGTAAGCTTAACTGAAGTACTCATCGGAGTTGATTTAGGTGTGACATGATCAAGTGCAAACCTTTTAAGTAGATCCTTAATGTACTTACCTTGGTGAAGAAATATTCCTGCATTAGACTGATTAATTTGCAAACCTAGAAAATACTGCAATTCACCCATCAAACTCATATCAAATTCCTTATGCATGCAGTCAGAAAACCACTTACATAAAGATTCATTAGAAGATCCAAATACTATATCATCTACATAAACTTGTACTAAAAGAAATTTATCACGTTTATGAAATATAAAAAGAGTTGGATCGAGTGTACCACGAATGAAACCATTGTTCACAAGAAACTGAATGAGACACTCGTACCAACAACGAGGGGACTGTCTCAATCCATAGACAGACTTCTTGAGCTTGTAAATATAGTTAGGGTACTTTTCATGAATAAAACCTGGAGGCTACTTGACGTAAACTTCTTCTTTAAGATAACCATTTAGAAATGCGCTTTTGACGTCCATCTGATAAAGCTTGAACTTCTTGTGAGCTGCAAAAGCCATTAAAATTCGAATAGCTTCTAATCGAGCTACTGGAGCGTATGTCTCGTCGTAATCGATTCCTTCCTGCTGGTTGTATCCCTGAGCAACCAAACGAGCATTATTTCGAATGATATTTCCATCTTCATCCTTCTTATTCTTGAAAACCCAATGAGTACCAATGATCTTGGCATCCTGAGGAGGTGGGACGAGTTCCCATACATCACAATGCTTGAACTGATTAAGTTCTTCCTGCATAGAAACTGACCAATGTTCATTTGCAACTGCTTCTTGAGCATTCTTTAGTTCGAACTCAGCAACAAAAGCACAGAATGCACACAGATTATGAAATCTGCTACGAGTAGAGATTCCTTGATCCAAATCTGTAAGTAGATTATCTAGTGGATGATTCTTCACTGTCCTAGAAGACTTAGGAAGTTGAATATTACTCATCTCTTCCTCATTAGAATTATCTTCCTGGAAATGAATAGGATTTGTCTCATTCAAAAGAGACTGTCTCATTTCCTCTTGTGAAGATTTATCCAGAGGAGTAACAGAATTCACATTTGACACACTATCAGGAGTCTTTGGAGAGCCAGAAGATTCATCAGAAGCTTGAGGAGATCCTGAAGAATTATCAGAAGACTGAGATGGACCTGGAGAATCTTGACTGCTTGATTTGTCAGAATGGGACTGACTCTTTTCAGAATGAGACTGTCTCATTTGGGAATGAGATGGTAGATCCGCAGTGTCTTCATTAATCGAAGATATATTCCTTGAGGATTCATTAAAAGCAATATTGATGGATTCTTCTACTTTGTTCTTGACAGAATTATAAACACGATAAGCTTTGCTTGTTGTAGAATATCCCAAGAAAATTCCTTCCGTAAATTTTACATCGAACTTCCCTCGATTATTTTGAGTATCTAAAATAAAATACTTTGAACCAAATACTCCAAAATAACTAATGTTAGGAGTCCTTTTCTTAATCAATTCATACGGAGTTTTAAGCAAAATAGGACGAATAAGTACTCTATTTAAAACATAACATGAAGTGTGTACCGCTTCAGCCCAAAATTTTCTTGGAAGCTTACTCTTATGCAGTAGAGTTCTGGCAGTTTTCTGTAATGCCCTATTTTTTGCGTTGCACTACTCCGTTCTGTTGAGGAGTACGAGGAGCTGAGAATTCATGAGTGATTCCTCTCGATTTGCAGAAGGTAATAAAATCCTTCTCGAATTCACCTCCATGGTCACTACAGATAGTCTTGAGCTTATATGAATACTTTGTATCAAGGTTAGTAATAAGATGCTTAAACTCAACAAAAGCTTCATCCTTAGTACGTAAAAATAGTACCCAAGTAAAATGAGAATAATCATCAACTATAACAAAAGCATAATTCTTACCTCCCAAACTTACATACCTTTCTGGACCAAAAAGATCTAGATGAAGAAGCTGCAAAGGGTCAGTTGTTGACACACGATTCTTAGCAGTGAAAGATGTCTTTACCTGTTTTCCTAGCTGACATGCTGTGCAAGGTTCAACCTTCTTGAATTTCAGCTTGGGTAGACCTCGTACTAGATCATGAGAGGATATCTTCCGAAGAAGATCCATGTGAACATGACCTAAACGTCGATGCCAAAGATTCTGCTAATCTTGAACAGTAGCAAGACAGATTTCCTCCTGCTGTTCATCAGAATCTAACACGAAAAATATTTCCTTTTCTTTTGGAAACTAAAGCAAACTCGTTAGTCTTAGTACCAATATAACATACATCTTTATCGAACTTTACCTTATGACCAGCATCAGTAAGTTGACTTACATTAATAATATTATATTTCAAACCATCAACTAAACGAATGTTAGAAATAGCAAACCTGTCATTACCAATGGTGCCTTTTCCAATAATTCTGACGGTGTTTGAATCTCCAAGAGTAACTAAGCCACCTTCCTTGGCAACTAGAGATAGAAACTTGGATTTATCACCTGTCATGTGACGTGAACAACCACTGTCGATGATCCATTTATTTCGCGGAACATGAACCTTCAAGCAAACCTGCAAAAATTGCTTTATCTCTTAGGTACCCACTTAACCTTGGGTCCCGGTTGGTTAGTATCACAAATCTTATATAAATGTCTATCTGATTTCTTAATCCACATCTGAACAATATTAACATATGTATTAGCATATTTATATCTAGCAGACGATTTATAAGATGAGTTAGAGGAGTGGCCATTGATTCCACATAATCTAGATTCAGATGTAGTGTGATCAGCTTTGCCACAATCTCGACATTTCTCATAAGGCATCTTATACTTCATAGGAGCTCGCTTGTAACCGCCTTGAAATGCACGTTTCTTGATTGATTCACATCCTAAACCTCCTTTATCAAGAGATGATTTTTGTTTACCAAGAAGAGCATTCAAAGTTCCTTCTCCATGAAAGCATTTCGCTAAATCCTTTTCAAGCTGTGCCACTTTCTGCTTTAATTCTGGAACCAGGGAATCAGGAGCACTGTCTCTTTTGACAGTTTCTGGATCAACAGAGATTGACTCTTTCTTCAAAGCTTCAAGACATACATCTTTCATCTCAATCTCATTTTTGAGATATTAATTTTCTTCAGTAAGTTTTGAAACCCTTTCAAGCAAAGATTTGTTTTCAGCAACCAAGGCTTCTTCCTTCATGGGGTTATCCATTTCACTAAGAACTTCACTTAATGTTTGTTTTAAATAAGCATTCTTTACTTTTAGCTTCTTAACCTGGACCTGCAAATTTAACATTGATGAAGATATATTTGAATTATACTTTATATTTTGTACCTCATCATTATCAGTGGAGTTGTCCTCGAGTCCTGCAAAGCAAAGTTGAGCAACTTCATCGTCTGAATCGATCTCTACGTCAGATTCATCATCACTCCAAGTAATTAATGCCTTCTTTTTATTCTTCAGCTTGTAGCAGTCCTTTTTGAAATGCCCTTTCTTTCCACACTCAAAACGAGTATCCTTTCTTTGATTTGTTTTATTCTCCTTGCTCGAATTAGATTTGAAGTCCTTCTTTGGAAACCGTGACTTCATAGGTCGTTTGGAGGCATTCCGTTTGGCAAGAAATTTATGAAACTTCTTTGTTAGAAGAACAATCTCTTTATCAGAATCATCAGGAGATTCGTCTGCATCTGCATTAAGTGCAAGAGTTTTCTTACGAGGACCTTCATCTTCTTCATCATTTCCGCGTAGCTGATTTTCGAATTCTTCCAATTCACTGAACAATGTTAGAGTGTCCATAGTCGAAAGCAGTGTGATTCCTGCAGAATGGTAACCTTTGGAGCAAACTTCTTTGGCATTGCTCTGAGGATTTTCCTATTGATCTCAGATTGAGGAATGATCCTTTCCAGAAGTGAGATAGAGTTCATCAATGTCAGGAATCTCCCTTGAGCATCTTGCACGCTTTCATCTCTTTCCAACCTGAAACCTTCATAGTCACTCATGAGCATACTTAATTTTACTTCACGTACCTTAGACGTGCCTTCGTGGCTGACTTTGATCGTATCCCAGATCTGTTTGGCAGTAGTACATGCTGATACTTTTCTTAATTCTGTAGCTACCATGCCATTGAGAAGTGAGTTCATAGCTTTAGCATTGGAGTTCATTGCATTCACTTCTTCAGGAGAGAGATTCTTGAGGGATTTTGGCTTCCCATCTTTCATAGGAGTTGTAAAACCATTTTCTACAGCATCCCATTCGAATGCATCACGCTGGAGAAAGATTTTCATCCGGAACTTCCAATCATTGTAGTTTTCAGCACCATGAAGCATTGGTGGATAATTGTTTGAATACCTATCTGGTTGAGTCATGGATCACTAGCAAAATAAACATTAAAAAGAGAATTAAATGCACCTGCTCTGATACCAATTGAAATTCAATGGCTCAATAGATAATATTATATTCTAAGTGTCAAGGCAAATGGGATAGTCTCTTATGCAAATGGGACAGTCCCTTTACAAATGAGACAATGTATGGGACAGTCTCAATTAACTATAGAGTGTAAATAGCAGTAATTAAAATGCAGAATGCTGAAAAAACTCAATAAGTAAAAACACCAGAAGTTTTCACTTGGTGCGGCCCCTACACCTAGTCTATGGCCTACATCCAAGTTCCTATTCCAACTAGCATAGATAATTTATTATATCCACTTAAAACAAAGTACTTACAAACTTTCCTTGATTACAAACTTGGCCCACTTGAAAGAAACATTTCCCTAGCACATAGCTACCTAGCACACAGCTACTTGGCCTTCCTCTTGTAATCAAACTCCCACAACCCGGGATAAGTGATATAATACACCTTTCAGATACAAGAATATAATGAGAAATATTACAACTCAAACTAGGCTTCTTGTTTAACTGGATGTATATCTCAGGTATAAAGAACAAGAAGGTATTTTCAGATGATAAAAGATTGACGTGAAAGCATTAGCCACAAATCTGAAATAGTGAGTTGTATTAATAGGCAAAGTTCTAACATATTTATTTTCAAACAAAGGATAAGATAGATTAGATTTAAAAACAAGTTTGTTTGAAAATATTTGAATGAATACTTGAGAAACTAATCTGTTAGTTGTTTGAAAAAGATAAACCAAGTAAAAGATAAGTTTTGAATAATTCAAACTTGGTTTATAAGATAGGGTTTGTTTGAGATAAGATTTATCCAGATAAACAAGATATACACAAACCCTAACAACCTAAACCTGCAAGATAAACTCCTGAAAAGTCTGAACAAGTTGCAGTCTGATAAGCATTGCTATGATCTCGGATGTTTCCAATCTGTTTTCTATATTCTGTTGCTGACAACCCTTATCATCATAAACACGTAAATTAACACCTCCTTCCCGTGCACCTCTCGTACCTTGCATGGACATCCTATGTTTATGTCCAAGGCTGGCTGTTTTATGTTTTCGGTACGGGTGGTGTCACATAAATGCAGCCACCAAGCATTTAGTGACTTTCATCGGCTAAATGAAACCTTTGGCTTTATTTCTACATTCTCTTCTCCTCTCTCCTTTTCTTTCTTGGAAGATTAGTTATTGTAGAGACCATGCAAACAGTTTGAATCTAAAAGATCAACATTTTTAAGTGAGTGTGTAATGAGAAAAGATCAGCTTCAAGAATTAGTATTAGGATTGGAGCTTACTGGCCTTCCATTTTTGAATATAAAGGCATAATTGCTTGAGGATTTTACCAAAATGATTCAAGGAAGAAGTACTATAGATATGGGTCTTTGGCAGAGAGTTTGGTTCATGAATTCCAGTACTACTACCAAGTGTGGGTGATTAATTTATCAATGCAAGGGTGATTGGCACAAATTTGAAAGTCTTAGCAGAGGTTAAGAAATCACAAAAGATTCATTTTGCAAGAGTTTGTAATATGAACGATCTATATAAGTCATTTAGGTATTTTGATAAATAGAAAATTCAAAAAGATAAAATTTAAAACATAAATATTGAAATAGAAATTCCTAAAAACAAAAAGGTAAAGTGAAAAGAAAATACAATATCTATGTAAGATAAAAAATATTTTTCTATTATAAACCCAAAAGAACACAATAAACACGGAAATTAGTAACTATAATTTATTTTGATTGGCTCTTTCTTTTTAATAGTGATGGAGCCCTCAATGCACATAAATTATGCAAATTTATAAATTTATAAATATTGTTTAAATATTTATGATTATAAATATTCAAAGAATGGGGAAATGACAAAATGGAGTAGTTGTTATTATTACACGAGAAAAATATTGGGAGCAAATGTAATTGCAGCTCAAAAATGAGATGAAAACGTGAATATACATCCAACCCACTTTCTAATTCTGAGCATTTAAGTTAAGAAATGGCAGTTCAATAAATGATCATATATCTTGTTGCCAAATAGGCACACAATCAGTTCTGGATATTAACAGTAAGGTTGGGAAGGAGTTGGAAGAAATTATGGCAAGTTTAGTGAGCATCTGTTGTAGAAGGGGTTGGGAATTCTTATTGATAATCCCAAATCACCCTGGGGTCCTTTCCTTGTTAAAACTGGACTCAAACTCCGTTTGGACAGAAACAGTTACGGCGTGCGGTGTAGTTGTAGGGTGGGAACCTACAAAACAGAACCAGAGGGGGGTGGCGTCCCCGCGGCACCTCCGGCGTGAGAATGAGAAAGGGTTCCGGAGGTGAAAGGGGTAAAACGGAAATTATACGTGCATATTGTGGTGTGTATGTATATGTGAGTATATGAGAGATGAAGTAACCCCTAACCTTCCTTTTGTTCGGCCTTTTATAGGCTTCCCATTAG
Source organism: Apium graveolens (assembly GCF_009905375.1). Classification (NCBI taxonomy): domain Eukaryota; kingdom Viridiplantae; phylum Streptophyta; class Magnoliopsida; order Apiales; family Apiaceae; genus Apium; species Apium graveolens. Next base: position 74,999,371 of record NC_133654.1, read on the forward strand.
GGTTTAGGGGTTTGTACCTTTTGATCTGGAACGTAGGTGTGTTTTTTGGACTGTAGGAGATGTGGACGCCTATGATTAGCCGATATACTTCTGAATCCGGACCGTAGGAACATTCTAGATCCGGGCTACCTGGACGGTTATGATATTGCCACGTGTCCTGGGCCTTTTTATTGGGCCTTTTATTTTCATAATTGTGCCTGTGTTATTATAGGCTATCATTTCCCCCCCACTCCCTTATGCTTTTTTTCCCAGATGGGGGAGTTGATTAGTTATTTTTGTGCCGCGATGCCTTAGGAATTTTTTTTTGGGGTTTTCTTTGATTTGTTGCCCCCTTGCCTCGGGGTCTAACGGGAATAAGACTCCGGGGTTGACTTGGTTAGCCTCTTTGATTTGAGTCAAATGTGGGGTTCCTTGTACTACTTAGAAAATTTTTGGGGGTTTTCTTTGATTTGTTGCCCCCTAACCCCGGGGTCTAACGGGGATAAGAATCCGGGGTTGACTCGGTTAGGCTATTTGATTTGAGTCCAAGGTGGGGTTCCTTGTGCTACTTAGAAAAATTTTGGGGGTTTTCTTTGATTTGTTTCCCCCTAACCCCGGGGTCTAACGGGGATAAGACTCCGGGGTTGACTCGGTTAGGCTATTTGATTTGAGTCCAAGGTGGGGTTCCTTGTGCTACTTAGAAATTTTTTGGTGGTTTTCTTTGATTTGTTGCCCCTAACCCCGGGGTCTAATGGGGATGAGACTCCGGGGTTGACTTAAATAATCTATTTAATTTGAATTTTGGATAAGGTTTGGTGGATAAGGACATGCTGACGTTTGATTTGACCGGACTTTGAAAAGCTAATGCTGAAAATCCGGAGTGTCAGAAGACTGTTGGGATTCCATCCGGGGCTAAAGATACGTGCGTTTATATACATACATATATATGTATTTTTGAGTATACCAAATTTGTAACTTCCCCCTTTTTTTCCTGAAAAGTTGTGCCATGTCATGATTGCAGTAGTAATTGCTGTGGTTACCAATATCGATGCCAATCAGGGGGTGCCACGTGGCTCTACGATAATTTGTTTCTAAAAACTGTTCACCTTTTTCACTTTTCCTTTGCTCTTCTATAAATACTCCTCTCAACCTCTTTTGCTTATTTTTACGCAAACACAGAGTTGAGAAAGAAATAGAGAGCTTGATAAGGATACTGAGAAATTGAAGCTTTTGGAGAATCGTTTCCACGAGTTTGAAGCCTACATATTTCTCCTGTTCAGTTGTAAGTTCTTCATTCTTCCGTCCTTTCATTTTTACGCCATGCATGCCATTTTTTGTTCGAAGCTTCCAACTTTTTGTTCGTGATTCTCAACTGTTGGTGTGGTTTGAAGTTCAACTGTGTAGTTTTATTGGTTTTGTGTTGTTTTTGCTTGTGTATTGTGTTTGATTTGAATGGAAAACACCAATTTTACTAGTTTTTGCGCAAAAATACGGGTTTTTGGTAGTGTAAAAGCGTAGTTGAATCCGGGGTATGTTCTTGATTTGTGTTTTTGGATACAATTGTATGTATATGTCATAGATCTTGTTTTTGGGTTTATATTTGTACACGAACTGTTTCTAAAACTCTTCTGTTTTTTGTTTTGTTTTTGTGTTTGGGTTCGGGGTTTGGCATTGACTCCGGGTTACACATATATGTATATATAATATATGCCAGGTAGTCACTTTAAGGAAACTGCTAACCTTAGAATCCGGTACCTAGAGCGACACAGTGGTTTAGGTGAATTGTTGTCATCCTACCCCTCATCTTCTTCTTCTTCTAGTAGTAGCTCCTCGGAGATGCCTCCCCGAGCCGAACCCCCTGCCCAAGTTTGGGCCCAAACCTTAGTTCTAGGCCCGGGGGTACTTTGTCGAATCCGGATAGGTCCTGGGAGGACGTAGACCAGTATTTCATCCAGTGTCGGGTAAACCCTGATCCCCTGGGCTTTTACTATAGAGATCTATCCGAGGTGTATGGGGGTCAGGAGAGGTTAGACAATAGGGAGCCATATGATAAGGCTGACATGGATAGAAAGTTTTTTACCGCCCCGGGGACCCGGTATGAGTGTGGGGCGGTTCACAAGGAAATTCAAGAGAAGTACACAGACGCCGAGGTAGATAGCGCCCTTAGGCTTGCATTTAATCTTGAGGATAAATATGAGTGGAGGTGGCCCGAGGAGCACGAGAGGGTATACCATAGACCGACGGGGGGCTATGTAAGGATACCCTTGGAACATCTCCGGGGCATGCGCCTCAGACTGCACCAATTCACGAAGTCTCTATATTGGGACGTGTATGAGATTCCCTTCACCCAGTTGGCCCCGAACTCGGTGAAGTGGATAAGTTGGTTCTTAGCTTGCTGTCATGCTAAAAACTACCTTTCCACCTTCAAGCTTTTCCACCATATCTTTAAAATCAAGAGATCCACATCCCGGCCTATATACGAGTTTTTATTTCTGATTGAGGATTATGGGTATCCGTACGATAAGATGGTACTTCCAGTTAGTATGTTGAAATCACTTAAGGGCTGGCACCGGGAGTTTATTTTTGTCCGGGGTAGGGATCTGGAGTTCATGTCACCCCATAAACTTGAAATTAAAATAGATAAATTTCCGGTCCAACGGCTCGGGCAAGCAGCTCTCGCGATGGTTTATGCCTTCTGTGAGACACTCGGGACGTAGTGGACCCGGGATACATTTAATAACAATGAAAATATACATGCTGCCGGCTGTAAGTCTTTTGACTAAGCTTTATTTTCTTGCTCTAACTTTTTATTATTTTTCTGTATCCGGGGTTGATAATTTGTTGTTTCATTCTCAGGTATTCCGAAGCTAATTCCCTATCCCCCGAACATGTCTACTCAACTTAAGGATTTGTCATCCAAGTTGCGAAGGATTGGAGGTATGACCAGCGTGGATGCCAGGAAGAAGAAGGTTGGTGAGGGCGAAGAGGCGGCCCGGAAGGCTGCGACAACTCGTCCGGGGAGGTCAACTATTGTTATCAACGAATCCCGGGCTGAGGAAGTGTCGCAGAAAGAGACAACGAGGGTTCCGGTATCTCCAAAGAGGAAGGGTGCCCCTGCGGAGTCCGGGGAAAAGGATGGAGAGGGGTTTGAGAGCCAAGTTCCCAAGAGGATTGCTACTAAATTGGCTCTTGAAACCCCAGAAACTCTTAAGGCTCTGCTAGCCAGCTTCACTCCGGAGACTCGCCGGAAAGTGCTCTTAAAAAATTATGCCTCCACTGATGGGAGGAAGAAGTACCGGAAAGAGCCTCTAGAGGATTTCCTTGTTTCACTTCAGGAGGAAATGACTGCTATAAGTTTCTTCCTTATTATTTTTTGTACTTGTCTTTTTTCTGCATTATATCATCTAGCTCTGACATGTAACTATTTCAGGCTAACTCCCGGGTTGCTGGCTTGGTTTGCATTACCCAGAGTCTTAAGGCAAAGGCGGATGCTGCGGAAGTTGCCAAGACCGAGGTTGAGAACCTATCCCGGGAGTTGAAAGCGTTGAAGGAGGCCAATGCTAAGGAATTCGAGGCTCATAAGAAGACTTTGGACGAGATTCGAGAGAGGCAGGAACGGGCTGAGGCTTCCGTTCGGGATATGAGGGCGGAAAATAAGAAGTTGAGGGATGATTTAGCCGCCCGACCCACTCCTGAAGAAGTTCTTGCTGGGTTCCGGGGTACTCCCGCGTACTTTGAGGAGTTAAACGACATGGCACTGGAGAAGATCCAGATCTACTGAAGGGTTGCCTTTAAGTACCTTGGCGAAAATCCTCAGGGTATAATTGATGTCTTCCTTGAGAAGTATATTGAGGAAGAGACCCGGCTGGAGAAAGAAACTGAAGCTATCCTGGCAAGGGAGTCCGGAGTCGGAACCTCCAGCAGTGCCCCTCCTCTTCCCGAATCGCCACTTGCCGAGCAGCCTCTTCTCCCTAAAGACGATCCGGAGCAGCCTCCATCTCCTCCCGCCGAGCCAGCAGTCGAAGCATGAAGACTTGGCCACTTATTGGCTTATAATTTTCATTTCATGTTTTTAAGTATTATCTGAACTTAACCTTTGGCTATTTTAGTCTTATCTGTAACTGAATTGATTGCAATTTGCCCCCTGGGGTATGTTTTCCCGGGGTAGTTTAATGTTTTTGTGCTTTTCTTTCCTCTTTTCACTTGTCATATTGATTTTCATATGAGGATTTTTAACTTTTGAGAAATTTTCCTAAGTAAACGTTTTGCTTTAATTGACCTCGGGAAGGGGTAAAGCACACATGGGCTGTATTTTTATATGACCCCGGGAAGGGGTTAATTTCCAATTTTAAGAAATTTTCTAAGTACACATGGGTTGTAATTTTGCAGGCCCTGGGAAAAGGTTAATTTCTAATTTTAAGAAATTTTCTAAGTACATATGGGCTGTGTTTTTACAGACCCCGGGATGGGTCAAATTTCTAACTTATAGAAATTTTTCTAAGTACACATGGGTTGTGTTTTTGCAGACCCTGGGTTGGGGTAAAATTTTAACTTATGGAAATTTTTCTAAGTACACATGGGCTGTATTTTTGCAGACCCCGGGATGGGGTAAATTTCTAACTTATGGAAATTTTTCTAAATACACATGGGCTGGGTTTTTGCAGACCCTAGGAAGGGGTTAATTTCCAATTTTAAGAAATTTTCTAAGTACACATGGGCTGTGTTTTTGCAGACACCGGGATGGGTCAAATTTCTAACTTATAGAAATTTTTCTAAGTACACATGATGATAGTAACAAACAACATAATAAAATTGAATCAAGCTATGGGACGCTCAAAGTAAAGTTTTTCATTTATATTGAAAGCAAAAATTACATTCTGGGGTGAATGAAAAGATTGTTTACATCAAGATATAATAACATAAATTTAGAGATGATCCCAGAATGTGCACCTTTTCTTTACTGGTAGAACTTCCTTAACCGGGCTCCGTGCCAGGTGTTTGGGACTTCAGTTCCGCCGAGGTAGTTTAACTTGTAAGTTCCTGGTCGGAGCACTTCTTTGACTATGTAGGGCCTTCCCAGTTTGGCTGTAGCTTTCCTTGGTTTGTTGGGTCTGAAGCTTCAGTGTCCTTGAGCCAGATCTCCCACCTCATATTCCCTTATCTTGGCCTTTTTTTCAAAATAGAGCTTTGTCTTTTTCTTGTAGCTTTCCATTTTTTCCACAGCCCGGTCTCTTACTTCATCTAAGAGTTCTAGGTTGGTCTTGAGGCCTTCAATATTTGAGACTTCGTCAAAATTAACCACTCCGTGGGAGGGGGATCCGGTTTCTATAGGTAGTTGGGCCTTTATACCATAGGCGAGCTTAAAAGGAGTTTCTTCGGTTCCAGTCCGGGGTGTGGTCCTGTAAGACCATAAGACTTTTGGGAGTTCATCTGGCCAGTCCTTCTTAGATTCTTCCAACCTATTCTCAAGGCCTCTGAGTATGGTCCTGTTGGTGAACACTACTTCTCCGTTTCCTTGGGGGTGGGCCACAAACGCTTTCTTATGTTTGATCCCGAGCTCTTTCAGATAGGCTTCAAAGTCTGAACCAACAAACTGTGGTCCGTTATCCGAGATCAAAACCATTGGAATCCCGAACCTCATCACAATTGAATACATGAATTTAATGTAGTCCTGTTGATTGATGGTTTTCATGGCTTTGGCTTCTGCCCACTTGGTCATATAATCAATTACCACTAGCACATAGCGCAAATTTCCTTTGGCTCGGGGAAAAGGACCCATGATATCGATTCCCCAGACTACAAATGGCACCGGGGAGAGCACTGACCCTGGAAGGTTTGGACTCTGGTTTGGAACATTATTGAACTTTTGGCATTTGCTGCACTTGTTCACGTACGCAACTGCATTTGCGTGGATAGTGGGCCCATAGTAACCTTGCCTGATGACTTTGTAGGCTAGTTCCTTGGCAGCTAGGTGATCTCCGCAGATTCCTTCGTGCACCTCCCGGAGACAATAATCTGCCTTATCCGGATCGATACATTTGAGAGTTAGCACCGAGAAGGTCCGCCTGTATAGCTGATTATCTTCTAGAAATAATCGAGTAGCCTTATATTTGAGGTAGCGTGCCTTGTTCTGATATTCTTGTAGGGTTCCATCCTTCAAATAGGCTATATAGGGAGTCATCCAGTTATCCGGGCTGCTGATGCACAAGACTTCGGGCCGATCGGTGCTGGGCGTCCCGAGCTCTTCGAAGTAGACCGAACTGCTTAGGTCTGAGGTATTCTGGACGAGCTTGGATAGCTCATCTTCTTTGGAGTTTTCTTCTCTATTAATTTGCAAAATGGTGGTATCTGGGATGGTTTCCAGGATACTTCTCACCGTTGCTTGATATTGAGCCAACTTGGGGTCTTTCGCGATATATTCTCCATTGGTTTGTTTGACCACAATTTGGGAATCACTATAGATGATTAAACGTTTAACTCCAAGGGATATGGATAACCTGAGTCCGGAGAGGAGTGCTTCATATTCAACTTGATCGTTGGTTGCTTTAAAAACAAATGTTATGGCTTGTTGAATTATGAATCCATCCGGGCTGGAGAGGATTAGGCCTGCTCCGGACCTTTCGACTGTCACCGAGCCATCAACATATAAAGTCCAAGAATTATTGTCGTTAGTCTCCTTTTCGCCTCCGAACCAGGTTATTGGCACTTCTAGGGCTTCGGGGAAAGTGCACTCCATGACAAACTCGGCCAACGTCTGGGCTTTTATGGTCGTCCTTGGAACAAATTTAAGGTTAAATTGGCTCAATTCGATTGCCCAATTTACCAACCTCCCGGAGGCATCCGGCTTGTGAATGATTTTTCGAAGTGGTTGATCAGTGATCACCTTGATTTCCCGGCCTTGGAAATATTGCCTTAACTTCCTGCTTGAGTGTACAAGGGCTAAGGCGAATTTTTCTATGTTTGGGTACCGGTTTTCAGCATCCTTGAGGACTTGACTTATATAGTATACCAGGATCCGTGTCCCACTTTCTTCCCGTATGAGAGCCGAGGAGACCGCTCTCACCCCGGCTGCAATATAGAGATATAGAGGCTCCCCGGGTTTGGCTTTTGAAAGAATAGGCGGGTTCATCAGGTGTCTCTTGACTTCTTCTAATGCGGCTTGGCATTCCGGAGTCCAATCGACCAGCTTTTTATTCCGGGCTCCTTTTAACATCTCAAAGAAAGGCATGCATCTTTCTGCCAGTGTTGGGATAAATCTACGAAGGGCTGCCAAACATCCTACCAGCTTCTGAATGTCTTTTTGAGTCCGGGGAACTGCCATTTCCATTGTGGCTTTGATTTTCTACGAGTTGGCTTCTATTCCCCGTTCACTAACCAGAAAACTGAGAAATTTCCCAGAGGGGACTCCGAAAGCACATTTTTTCGGGTTTAGCTTCATGTTGTACTTCCTCAAGTTGTCGAAACATTCCTTGAGGTCTTTGATGTGATCCGGGATCGTGACTGACTTGGTGTGATCCGGGTTTAGCATAACATGGCCCGAAGTTGCATCTTCAACTGGTCAATATTGGGTAGGGGTAGGAGTCTTTTGGGCATGCTGAATTAAGACTCGTGTAATCAACACACATTCTCCACTTTCCGTTGAGCTTCTTAAATTATACAACATTTGCTAGCCAATCCAGGTACTTAATTTCGAAGATGATATTTTGCCTTCAACAATTTTTCCACTTCTTGATCGATCTCTTGTTGTCTTTCCGGGGAGAAGTTTCTTCGCTTTTGCTAGATGGGTCTTTGTTTCGGATCTACGTCCAAGCTGTGCATCGCCACAGATTCATCAATCCCCAGCATGTCTTCCGGAGACCAGGCAAATACATCAGCATATTCTTTCAATAGATCAATAAGCTCTTTCTGGAAGGTGGTTTCCAGGCCCTTGTCGACTTTGATCTTCCGGGTGGGGTTCCCGGGTTCTAGCTCTACTTCTGTTGTCTGCCGGGCAGGTTCGAATTTTGTCTTCTCTTTGGTTTCCACAAACTTCTGAATCTGGGCGTCTGCATTGGTTATGCTATACCCCGAATCCTCGATCATATGTACATCTAGTCTAGCTCTTTTACTGAGGTGTTCATGATGCTTTTTTCTGCTTTGCCCCTTGGATAGGGTCATTATCCTCTTTTTATTTTCCGGTTCTGTTTCTGCCATGACCAAAGCTCGACCATAACACCTCCCTGCCTTTTTTCTATCTCCTTTTAGCTCTCCAATACCTCCCGAGGTCGGGAATTTGAGCTTTAAGTGAATTGTTGAGAGAATTGCTCTGAGTTTGGTGATTGTAGGTCTTCCAAGGATCATGTTGTATGAGGAGGTTGCGCTTATCACATAGAACTTCATTATATGAGAGACCTGCTGGGGTGCAGTCCCAAAGATGATGGGCAGATAAATGACACCTCGAATTAGAATCATTGTATTCCTGAATCCATACAAGGGGTCTTCGAGACAGGGTCCATGCAGAGGTGGCCGATCTCTATTCTGTTGAGTGTGTGCTCGAACACAATATTAGCATAGGAACCATTATCAACTAAAATTATTTTTACCTTGCTGTTTGCGACATCCAGGGTTACCACCAAGGCCTGGTTGTGGTCCGGATTGAGTCCTTCAAAATTCGAGTAGGAGACGTATATTGGTTCATCCTCGAAAGGTTGGATCATCATCACATCATTATCCGGATCTGGGCTCCGAGGTGGAGAAGCCGTGCCTCCGAGGACAGCGTTTACCACATTTTTTTTGTTTCCCGGGGCTCTGTATTTATCATTCAACATCCTTTGAAGATACTGGTTCATGTTTCCTTTCTTGATTTGATCTTCTATGAACATCTTGAGAGAGAAATAGTTTTCTGTTGTATGGCCATGATCTTCATGATAGCCACAATGTTTGTCTCGGGCCCTGTTCTCATAGGGCACAAGTAAAGGTTTTGGAGGATAATAGAATGGTTTACCTTTAACTTCACGCAAGATATCAGTCCGGGGCCTATTAAGAGGCATTCACTCTGGCTCTGGTTTGGGCTCTCTCTTAGCCCTGTGTTTTCTTTCATTTTTCCTGGGCTCAGAGTAGGAGTCCCAGGGTGGGTCCCCCGAGATTGTTGGATGTAATTTGCTTGTCTGTGTAGCTTGTATCTTTTATCTTTTCGGTAGGAAGAGCGACGCTCCGGGAACTCGTTGTCATCATGAATTCTCCTATTCATCTTCATTGACTTGAGGAAGTCATTTTCTTTTATAAACTTAGATGCCAAAGCATAGGCAGATGCGAGGCTCTGGGGTTCTCTGTGAATCAAAACTTTGACATAACCTTCGCAGGATATCGGGTGTAAGTTCCTTCGAAAGATGTTTACAACTTCCTTTTCTTCCAAGTTGGAGAGCTGGTTGACTGCTTCCTGAAATCTTTTGATGAATTCGGGAAGGGACTCCTTACTCCTCTGCTGGATTGTCTCCAAGTGGCACATTTGCAACTCATTCATTCGGTTGGCCCTGAACCTTTTCAAGAATATCTCACGAAAATCTTTCCAGGAATCCACACTTCGGGATGGAATTCGGCTGAACCATTTTTGAGCCCCACCTTTGAGTGTTGATGCGAAGAAACGACATCTTGTGAGATCGTTGTAATCATAAATGTTGGAGATTTGTTCAAAGTAATTTAGATGCTCTTCGGGGTCAGCTAACCCATCAAAGGAGTCGAAATTGAAATGTTTGAGCCCTGATTCCCTGGGAATGGATTCCAACTTTTTGGTAAATGGGGTCACCACCGCACCAACTTCCATGTCACCTTCTACCTTTCTCTTAAGATCACGAAGGGCCCGGGCCATTTGCTCTTGCTTGGATTCTTTTTTGGGCTCCGAATCAGAGGAGACATGAATTCGGTGGGATCTCTATTTTAACTTTGCTTCTTCATCCCAAATTCTCTTCTCAATGGTTTCTTTAACCTTGACTTCTTGCTCTTTTCGAATTCTTTCCCGGAGGGCAACTCTTTTGATTTCATCCCGGGCATCCTCTGGGGGTCTTTTCAGGTTCTTTGCAATTCGATCCAGGACGGATCCCCGGGACTCGCCGGATCGTTCCTCCTGATCTCTTGGGCGGGTCTCAGGTTCGGCATTATGCTTCTCCTTCCACAGGTTCATCGCAGCTTTTATCTGATCCAGGTCATGTCCCCCCAGGGGTTGGCTGAAGTTTCGGCATACTTGTGAGCAGCTTTCTCGATGGTTAGCCTTTGATCTCCTGGTTAGAGATTTTAATAGGGAGTATGGGTTATGGGGGCCCTTCATCCACATCCTCCATTTCTCCGTCCCTGGGTTGGGGCGGGGGCGGCAGAAATGAGGCGGAAACAGCTGCTTTGCTCTTTCTTGACGTCATGGTTGTTTAACAATATTGCAAATTTATTGTAATATAACTCGCAATTTCAAGTACTAATATATATTACTTAGATCTAAAGCACGCTGCAATCAACTACTGAGAGCTCCAGGACTATTACAACGTTATGACTAGGGTGGCTAAACAAGATCCACTAACGGTATATAAAGCAAGCCGGGTAAAAAGTAGATTTGAGAAATTGGGAGTGAAGTTCTTACTGGAATGTAGTATTCTGAGTTCCTGGGTGGAGCAAGAGCAGTAGATATGAACACCACTGGTCGGAGGTTCGACCCCTCCTTCTAGGGCCAATGATAATCCCAAATCACCCCGGGGTCCTTTCCTTGTTGAAACCAGACTCAAACTCCGTTTGAACAGAAATAGTTGCGGCGTGCGGTGTAGTTATAGGGTGGGAAGCTATAAAACAGAACCGGAGGGGGGTGGCGTCCCCGCGGCACCTCCGGCGTGAGAATGAGAAAGGGTTCTGGAGGAGAAAGGGTTAAAATGGAAATTATACGTGCATATTATGGTGTGTATATATATGTGAGTATATGAGAGATGAAGTATCCCCTAAACTTCCTTTTGTTCGGCCTTTTATAGGCTTCCCATTAGGGTTTAGGGGTTTGTACCTTTTGATCTGAACCGTATGTGTGTCTTTTGGACTGTAGGACGTGTGGACGCCTATGATGAGCCGGTGTACTTCTGAATCCGGACCGTAGGAACATTCTGGATCCGGGCTACCTGGACGGTGGTGATATTGCCACGTGTCTTGGGGTCCTTTAGTGTTACTGTTAAACGGGTCATGGGCCTTCTTATTGGGCCTTTTGTTTTCGTAACTGGGCCTGTATTATTATATGCTATCACTTATATCGATAATTTTGTCCAAAAAATGCAAGGACTTATGCAATGATAAGCTCTAGGTAATCATCATCTTATCATCAGTTGCTCAAGTTAAATATGGCTTCCAACTTGGTTGATTGTTATAAATTGATTGTGCAGAACAATATCAAGGCATGTGCCTTGTGAGATTGATGGTTTTGTCTTAAACACATAAAGTTGCTATTTTTTTTCATTTTTGTTGGTATTTTACCTTGAGATTTGGTATCCATTTCTTGGCATTTTGTGACACTTGAGAAATACTGCTTGGTGACACTTTAGAAACACTGAAATTGGCAAAGGCAACAAATATGAAAGGAATATGTCCTAAGTCCAATCATGTATTAGGATTTCATTGATATTAATAAAAGACTTGTTTTGTTTTTATTACGGGCTCTATCTATTTAAGTGTTTAAATAAGATATACCATAGTTTAGAGTAAAGCTTTTTATGGATTATGATGAGATCATAATAGTGAGACCTAAAAGATGATAACTCTAAACTTAAATAGTTCCTGGTCGTAGGATTACTAACTGGTAATTAATAATCCGCATAGATCGGTACATACTATGCTTGCTTCATTATGAAGGATGTCTGTTCTCATAGACATTTGTGTGGTGACACTATAGCTAGTATGTAGGTGCTTATTATGGAATAAGTTCACTGAACATGACTCGCACAGCTGAACAACTGATGGAGTTCACTCACGTGTCAGCAGTTGTTCACATAGTGATAGTTGTACAAGTATCCTTAGACTTGAGGTCATCATAGTCATCTTGTGTACACTGAACTATGCTTTGGTTTAGTTCATAGTCTCCAGGGATAATTATTAGGGCTCTTCTGGGTATAGGAATTTGTACACGAAGATAGTGTATGATCAATAAAGGATCTACCCCTTCCAGTGAAGGAAGCGAATGTTCAAGGCTGATCCACTTATGCTAGTTCAGGAATCTCTGGTCAGAGTGAATGAAATTAGAAAGGAGTTTCTAATTTGCATAGAACTACGCATAGTAAATGGTAAGCAAGTGATTAAATTAGATAGGCTTGACACAAGATCCATGCCTTGTATTTAATCGGGACATTGTAGGGTAGAAGGAGTTTATTGTACGGTAACTATTCACTGAATAGGTTCTTGGTATTCTAAGCAGTGAATTCATATTATCCGGATAGTCGCGATATGCTGAGAAGTATCCCTCACGATGTAGAATAAATGTGATTAATTAATTAATCATATTTAATAAATTATAGAATTTATATAAATAATGATAAAATAGTTTTATTATTATTTATTTCTACTACCGGCTTAATATTGAACCTACAGGGTCACACTATAAAAAGAGAATGATTTAATGGTGGAGGAATTAATTAATAATGGCTAATAATTATTTATTTGTGAAATAAATAATTAATTGGCAAATTTAATAATTGATTAAATGAGATTTAATTGATTATAAATTAATTAAGAAAAGTTCTTAATATTATTAATTAAAGAATTTAATTTTTGGAAATTAAATCAAGAGAGAGAATTATTTCTAAAGTGTTTAGAAAAAGGATTAGTAATTAAAAGGTGTTTTAATTATTAATGAGAATAATAAATGGGATAATAATAATAGTTATGGGAAAATTTCAGCTGAAAATTTTGCCTATAAATACACTATTATAGACCCTAATTTCATTCTAACCCCATCGAACCCACAACCAACCCGAAAACCCAAAAAGTTTGGAAAACCCAATTCTCACCACCTCCTTCCTCCTCCTTAACATCGTTTTCTTGGTGGATACCGGTGGAGTGCTTCACACTTGAGGAGCAACTGCTAAGGATCTCTAATCGTTGTCTCCGAATTATTTTAAAGGTTAGATTCGATCCCTCGAATTTTTATTCACGATTTATATGCTTTTATTTGGATTTTATATGTGTAAAAGTATTTTGCCATGCCCCCGCTGCGTTAAAAATGCAACAATGGTATCAAAGCACAGGTTGTATGCATATAGATCTGTGGTAAAAATTTCAGAATTTTATATACTTGTATGAATTAATTATGATTTTTACAAGTTATATCATGGATTAATTTTGTCTGATGAGAAATCGTTTCTCAGAATAATTTTGAATGTTGGTCTGGGTTCTACAAGTGTTGTAGATCGTCTGGGTATTTTTTTCATAATTTTATGATGTATAGATTTTTTATTATGAATTTTTGAAGTTCTTGTAATTAAATTCGTAATTAAATAAATCATATATATATATATATATTATTTGTAAGTATATATATATGTACATCTGTAAGTCATCTGTACTGCTGCTGTGTTGTCTGTGCTGCACGGGGAAGAGACAGAGAAGTCAGGCGTTGTCAGGCACGCAGTTCGAGAAGGACGGCGGCGGCTGAAAAAAAAATTTGGGTGTAACGCATTTCGGGAATGCGTTACACACCTGTGGCGCATTCCCGGAATGCGTTACAGGTACTGTAACGCGTTCCTGTAAAGCGTTACAGCCCGTCTGTTGATTTTAAAATTGATTTTCTGGGAGTTTCGTAACTCCGTTTTAGGCGTGCAATATACCGTTGGATTCGTTTTTCCGAGACGGATCTAATGGAGTGATCAATTTTAGTTTATATAAAAGTTTTGAACTGTTTATATTTCTATGAAGTGTTTTAAAGCTGTTTTTGACTGTTTTTAATTGCTTTTAAATGCTTCATGTGATACATAGAGATGTATAATGCTTAGACTAATGTGCTAGATGATGTAACATGCCTACCTTGATGTTTATTCATGTTGATATATGTGATATATGCTTAGTTTATCATGCGATGATAGATTTATGTGAACTTAAATAAACATAAGGCGTTTGTTAGACAACCTAGTATAGTGAAATTGTTTCATAACCTTAATAATAATATTATGAATACAATCATGAGATTCTTGTGTTTATGAAACACATAAATGAATATGAATTTTCGATATGAGAGAAAGGATGATTCTGTCAACAACAGATTTCTATCTGTAAGAAAGGGTTATTAAGTGACGCCTCTTGACAATGCTCCACCCGATCTGGGAATCATCTGATTATTGATTATTGATTTGAAATATTAAATTTAAAAGGAAGAATTTCTTTATAATATGATTATGATTGTAACGTAATATAATCCCTCTAAAATTAAATAATATCAAGTAGTAATTGGCCAATGACACAACGGGCTTGTGTCGGTCATAGCCTTCCAACATGATAGAAAAGTAGTTCTTATTTTTGAATCATTGTCGGTTCGTGCTACAGCCGAGGGCTTTGATTTCGAAATAAGAAATACTTGTCTATTACATAGAGATGTGTACATTGAATAAGAATCTAAAGGTCGGTACGTGCTACAGCCGTGGGCCTTTGGGGACTGATTCAACTGTACGGAATGTTGGGTTAAACTTGACTTAGAATATTAAGTTTGTCGTGCTACAGCCGAGACTCAATTATTCAAGAGGCTAAAGTTTGATTAGGGAATAACATGAGATGTAATTGACAAGAGTTGTCTACCTATTAAACATAACATGGCGGTTCGTGCTACAGCCGGGGTCGTGTAATGGAATGTAGGATCCCTATTCCCACTAGCATTATGAATGCTTAATTTTTCACGTAGGGGGTTGAATAAATTAGGAAAACTAGTGGGAGCCACTTATGAATAAAGACCCGATTCATATAGTGTTTTGAAATAAAACCGAATATTTGCTAAGTGTTGTTATGTGTTTATCATTTACAGATTTACTTTGTACGTTATGTCTTCTGCACTATCACTCAGGAGCATACTAGATGCTCACAAATTGACTGGTCCTAATTATGCTGACTGGCTTCGAAACTTGAGAATTGTTCTCAGGATTGAGTAGCAGGAATACGTGATTGACTCACCTAAGCCTACTGAACCTTCTAGTGATGCACATAATGATAAACATGTTGTGTATCGTAAGTGGATAGATGATGCAAATGTTGCTTAATGCATCGTGCTAGCTTCCATGAACATTGAGCTACAGAAGCAACATGAACATATGGATGCTCACACTATCCTAATGCATCTACAAGAGTTGTATGATGTGGCGGGGAGGACAGCTCGATATGAGATATCGAAGGAGCTGTTCGGTTGTAGGATGTCTGAGGGATCATCTGTGAATGACCATGTACTTAAGATGATCAATTTGATTGAACGTCTTGGACAACTTGGTTTTGCCATGGATGGGGAGCTGAGCCAAGACTTGGTCTTGCAATCGCTTCCGAGTTCGTTCTCACAGTTTGTTGTGAACTTTCACATGAATAAGTTGGATGTCAGCCTGCCTGAACTCCACAACATGTTGAAGACTGCGGAATCGAATTTTCCCCCTAAGAATAGTTCTGTTCTTCTAATTGGTGAAGGTTCCAATCCTAAGAAAAGGAAGAGGAACTCTTCCAAGAAGAAGAAAGTAGGTGAGAAAACGCCGGTTCCACCAAAAGCTGAAGACCCCAAGAGCAAAGTTGTTTACTTTCACTGTAACAAGGTGGGGCACTGGAAGAGTAACTCTGCAAGGTTTACCTTGCAGAATTGAAGAAGAAGAAGGGTAGTGAGACTGCCGCTTCTGATTCAGGTATGTTCATGATAGAAGTGAATATGTCATTAAATCAAATTTCTACTTGGGTATTAGATACCGCCTGTGGTTCTCAAATCTGCAATTTGTTGCAGGGACCAAGGAGAAGTAGGACTCTTGAGGAAGAGGAGGTGATTCTACTGATGGGAAATGGAGCAAGAGTTGCTGCTGAAGATGTAGAATCATTTCATTTACATATGCCTACGGGCAAGACTATTGTTTTTGAAATAATTGTTATTTTATTCCCTCGATTGTGAGGAATATGTTATTCCTAGTGGACTAACAATGAGATTTACAGAAGGGGGGTTGAATGTAAATCTCAAAACTTTTTCAAGTTTTGAGCAGTTTGAAAGGCTAAGTGTTTGAGTGATCAAATATGTGTGAATTGCTTGGCGCTGATGCAGACAGATATATATTCAAACACAAATGTAATGAACACAAAGAACTTAAAAACTTTTCTGGTGGATTTGTTGTTCCACCAGAGATGTGTTATTTCAGAAAATCTGTGATTCAAAATTAAATCACAGCTGCTTCCTAGTACAAACTAGATGATTTTCTCTCTTGATATTTCTAAACAGCTCAGGGAAAATTCACATCTAATTACTAGCTACTACTTGGTTTATATATCACCAAGTTTACAAGTGAAGACAAAGATAAAGTACAATAAGACAATAGTTCTCCACTTGTTTCTATTCCATTTTTATCCAGTGTAATATGGAATTATCTGTTGACTTTCCATTTTGAACCAGACTAAAAACGGCTGCTTTTTCTGCTGTTCCTGAAATAGGCTACCACATCTCTGTCAATCCATGTGCCTCTGTCAGCTTTGTTAACTGTCACTATCAACTGCTATTAGACTGAGCATCCGTTGAAGCTTTCATCCGTTGATGGCTTTATCCGTTGATGCTCTAGCAGTTGAAGCTTTATCCGTTGAAGCACTTATCCGTTGATGGATATTATCCGTTGAAGCATTAGAGACATCCGTTGAAGCTTTGTTTCTTATCCGTTGAAGGTCTTCAATATCCGTTGACACTTCTTCACTTATACAAAATTACAAGGCATGAAATATTTACAATTAGCCCTCCTATTTGTACATCTATTAGTAGTCAACATGACTGATTATTTCCTAACAACATCTAAGAATTACAGCTTAAAACCAGAGAGTGAAATGTGCTACAATACCAAACTTATTGCTAAGTAAGGCTACTCCTTCAACGGATAGCCAAGATAGTCTTATCCGTTGAGGCTACAAACACTAGATTTCTACTTAAGTGTTTTGCTTAACTTATCATCAAACTAATACACATATTCCTAACAATCTCCCCCTATTTATGTCTACTAGAACTGTAGGCATAAATTTGGGTTTAGCTTGATGATAACAAAACACTTAACAAATATATAAACTGTAACAAAGCAGAAATTCAAAAGTGCTACAAAAGTGTATATGCTGAGATGAAATTGAAGAAATACATTGTTTCTAAGGGTGCTCCTTTAGCCTGAGCAAATTACTTTCTTTTCCTTTGATCCCTGGTTTTCTTTCCTAGCCTCCTATCATTCTCCTCTATTTGAAGTTGAAGTTGTCTGTAGAATTCAGCTTCATCTTCTTCATTGATATCTAACTTAGACTGCATATCCTTGAGAGTTTCATTACTGACAATCTTTAGATGATCTTCAATTCTGAAAAATCTTCTGACTCCTTTGTTGTCTCTGAACTCCATCAACCAATGAGGTGATTTGTGAATTGTAATACCTCTCTCTTGAATGAGTAAAGTTCTAGGCAAGGCATTGGGCTCCTTCCAAGTTTTCCTTATGTTGGCAATCTTGTTGAGAATCTCAGTTCTGGCAGTCCTGGTAAAGCCAGAATCCTTTTGTATGGCTGAGTAGACTCAAATCAAGGTAGAGTAGCCTTCATTCAGAATTCTGTGAAGAGACCATGTTCTTTCCCCAGCTCCTTTGTATTTGAACACTAGTCTTTCTGGTAGCTGTCTGTAGGCAGCTATTCCCCTTACATCCTCCAGCTCATCCAGATAGAGTTCAATGTCTGAAAATTCTTTTATGTCACAGATGTGAACATAATCATCTTTAGAGGTTTGAGGTTTAGGCTTAGGCTTTTGTGTGAATTTGATTGAGGCTTTAGGGGGTGTTGATTTGATTCTTCTTTTCTGCTTCTTTGATGGTGTAAATGAGGTTAGGAAGGTGGGCAATTTGATGGTGTCCCAATCAATTGGTTCCTCCTTAGGAATGATTGGTTCACCATGAATGTTTATGAAGGGGTCAGGCACAATGGGTTCAGGAATAGAGGGTAGTGGTTTGGATATTGATTGGTTTTCTTCAGTCTCATCTACCATCTTTCTCTTTGCATTGACCTTCTTTCTATTTCCTTTCTGCCATTCTTCCTTACTTCTTTCCTCCATCTCAGTACCAACCATGTCCCCCATAGCTCTATCTTCACCTTTATCTTCAATTTCTTTCTGTTCTTCAGCCTGACTTAACTTTAGCTGTTTTTCAAGCTTTGCTTGTGCTCTTTTGTTAGCCTTTAGCTGTTTGGCTTCTTCCTTCAACCTCTTGGTTTCTTCCCTCTTGGCTATTGAGAATTTGGGATGTCCTTGCATCACATAGATGCTCTTTCCCTCTCTAAAGATAACAGCCATGTTCCTCCTTACAGCCTCATCCATGTTCTCTTTGAGCTTTATGATACTTCTACCCAAAAGCTTGTCTTCATCAGGCTTTGGAAGAGGAAAATCCACTCCTTCCATTTGAGCAAGGCTTAGAGGGTTCTTTGTAGAGTCCTTGTTGAAGCTGTTATTGGACTTGAGAACCATAGGTTGCAGATCTTTGGAAGAAGTTTCTCCATCCTTATGCCTCCCTACTGGCTTGAGTTCCATAATAATTGATTCCACTTTTGTGCTATGCTTCACAGATTGTGATTGAGAAGTTATAGAACCAAATATTAGTTGCATCTTTTCATCAATTTTCTTCCTTTGCTCTTTGACTTGCAATTCAGCTGCTGCTATCTGGATTAGATCAATTCCATCTAGCTTTCCTTTGACTTGAATTGGTGGAGAAGTTGTGATGACAGGAACTAGCACTTGAGAAATCTTAACTGTTGTAGATGGCTCTCCTTTCCCTTCCCCTTTATTCTCCCCCTTTTTGTTATCATCAAGGGTAGGGGTCAAGCCTTGTGCTTTTACCAGCTGCATGAGTAGATTTGTTTGAGTTTGTTGATTCTGAAGAATGGTGACCATAGAGTCTTCAATGATTTGAACCCTATCTTCCAATCTGGCCAGCCTCTTGTCAGCATCAGATGCTTTCCTCAGTCTCCCCAACAAATCTTGCATAGTACCATAGGGTATAACTGAATCCAATTTCTCAGCATTGTAGGATTTCAGATCAGCAATGTCCTGCTTGAGCTCATCCACACTTAGATTTTGCTGGTAATGCTGCAACTGCAAGAGATGCAGAGATTCCAGATGAGCTTGAAGAATTGCCTTGGTACCAGCATCTTGAGTCTCCTGAAAGGCCTTCTGAATTGTCATGACTTGTCTGACCAAAGTGACACCAAATTCTCCTGATGTTGGTGATTTGGCCAGTGCCCATTCAGGAAGAGCAGGAGCAGAACTTGGGCCTTCTACTCCCCCTAAGTTCATGCTCTCATTCAAAGAATTAGAGTCATCATCATTAGAATTTACTCTAAATTCTTCAGATGGCTCACCAGCTTGAGAAGTCAGCCTGTTGACAGCAGCTTTGTCTCTGAGAAGAGATTCTGAAGTGTGTACAATGTGTAGTGTCTGTTCTGCCTCCACATTGCTCTGAGCAGCCAAAAATTGAAAGGCTGAAACAGGGTGAGTAAAAGTGTCAGCATCCAAGGAAATGTTATCAATGACAGCTTTGTAATGTTGCTGAAATTGTCTTTCCTTATCTGCATCATCCACTTTCATTAACTCACTAGCAATGGCTGGATCCACCCTTATAGCGTCTGTACCTGCCTTTCTCTCAATTTCTCTCTGTTCTTGCATCAGGGGCTCCCCCTGGCTCACACACACCCTCACACCCTTACCTTCACCTTCTAAGGTGGCACTCCTCTTACTTACGTTTGCCATGCTGGAAGAAATAGCATGCATTTGGTGACTCTCAACCTCTCCTTTTGCCTGGGAGCAACCCAGCCTCTCACTCAAAAAATCACTCCCTTCCCTTAAACCTAAAAGTGATTGTACAGTTGCCATGTCCTCTACAGTTGGAATTGTTTCTGTTAAGTGTGTAGAGACCATCAACGGATAGGGAATATCCGTTGAAGTGGAAACTGATGGTATCAACGGATAACTGCTGTTAAGCTTATCCGTTGAAGAACAACCACTTGTCAACGGATGAGAGATATCCGTTGAAGAAGGAAAAGATGTAGATATAGAAAGTGACATAATTGTTGAATTTGTGTGGATTGATTTTAAGTGTGGTGACACAGATTCTGCAACTACATCTGAAAGAATTGGTTGATGATCCAACAAATCATCTAAAAGATGATGATCACCAGGTTTTGAGTGGGGCTCCTCCCTGAGTTTTAATGAGGGAGAATCAAGAATTGATGTGAATATCATATCCACATCCAGAGAGGGTGTTGGAAGGTTTGATGAATGGTGTGTTTCTATATTGAGAGAATGGGGCTGTGATTCCACATTTGATGGAATCTCATCAAGCTGAATTTGAGAAGGCACTGATACAGGTGGATGTATCTGTGCTGTGTGTGTCCCTTGTGTGGAAACTAGGGTCTTGGCCTTCTTCTTCCTTGAAAAGGCTTTAAATGGTAAATGTGTGGCTTCAGTGTCCCTCCCTCTTTTGTTCTGTGTCCCTGGTTGGGGACTATTTTCAATAGTTACATCCTTTTAGGAGGATGCAACTAGGGATGTGCTGGACTCCTTTTGAACCACCACAGTCTTTTGAGAGACTGTGGCTTGGCTGGTTTGGGTACCACTCACCTCTCCCACCTTATCCTGGGGGGATTTTTGATGTTCACCCCTCCCCTCACCACTCACACCCTGTTCACTCCCTTCAGGGTTTATGGTAGTTGTTACAACTGTTGTCTTTTGAGAAACAACAGAGGTAGGTTTCTTTGACTTGACTTTGGAAACTTTAGATTTGGTGGCTTTGGTAGGAGCCTGTTTAGACAAAGACACAGGTTCCATAGCCACACTAGAAGGCAAAGAAACATTGGGGTTGGAAATAGTAGGAGTTATAGAAACATTTACCTCACTTACCTGTGGTGCATTCATGATTGGCAAGTATACCAATGGCACCTGGCTGTTGAGGTTCATTCTCAAAAGGTCTGCAAGGACCCTTTTCTCTTGTGCCCAGCATTTGAGTTTATTATTCTCATTGGATATAACCAAACCTTCAGCAACATGGTTAGCCAATAACATAAAGAATCTAGCAAAGTAGATGTTATGTGGTCTATTAGCTTTGTTGCCTAATCTGGAACCTAATTCTAGCATAACACAGTTGCTAAAATTAAAGTACCTATCAGAAACTAGCATATAGAGCATATTAACAAGAGATGAAGTGATAGCATCAAAATTGCTAATCTTCCCAGAGAAAACCTTAATAAAGGCATCTCCAAGAAAACTCCATTCTTTCCTAAGGCCTTTCCTTCTAATACTACCTAAACTAGCAGAATCAAAAGCATAGCCTATGGAATCTAGCATTGCAGAGACATCTTTATTAGTATGTGGTGTCATGGCATTATTTTCAGGCAACTTAAAGCAAGATTGTATATCATCACTATTAATGCAATAGTCCTTACCTTTGAGAGAGAAGGCAATAGTCATATCTGTGGAGTTGAACTCTGCAGTTGTCCAAATTTCCTCAATCACTTCACAGTAGATAGTTGGGGCTTCCAGCATTGCATAGCTCAGTTTGCAGTTCTTGATGAAGTCCATCATCTTGTGATAATCAGAATGGGCTTCATTCTTTTCAACCAAGACTATGAAATTATTCTTTTCATAAACAAATCCTGTTTGAGACATAATTTTGACTACTGGTGCCATTGTTGTGAGTAGAGGTTGCAGAGAAAAACATGAGAATTGAGAGAGAAAGAGAATGATAATTGCAAGAAAGCGTAAAGTGAAAATAAGAATTCAATTGGGCTTTTATACTTTCTTGAATTAAAACATAAATAAAATAATTAAATGATACTTTTAAGTAAGTGACAGCCGTTCAGGAATAAATAAAACTGTAGAAATTCTGAAAACTACCGTAAATACAAATACATACAACACTGTATATCTGTATCAATGGTTGAGTAAAAGAATCAACGGCTGTGACTCACTGACGTGACACATCAACGGATAAGGTAAATAGTTATCCGTTGATGAACAACACCATTTTATCCGTTGAAGGATAAAATTACCAGAAATGTATTTGTCTTTCAACGGATGACGAATATCCGTTGATAGAACAATTTTGGCTTTCAACGGATAGGGAATATCCGTTGACAGGATAAGTCTTGATTAAAGCCAACTTTGTTCTTGCAGCAAATTCATTTCAGGCTACAAGACAGATTACATAGATGACATAGATTATGAATAGTTAAGCATA